>NW_010125511.1:5558-43695 GCF_000699245.1 Pterocles gutturalis
GAACTGACTGCAGCCCCCGTTCCCCATCCCCCCCGTACTTCTTGGGGAGAGAAGGTAGATAAATCGAGTGAAGCTGAGCCTGGGATGAAGGAAGGGGTGGGAGAAGTTGTTTTTAAGATGTGGTGTTATTTCTCATTACCCTAGTCTGATTTGGTAGTCAATAAATTAAATAAATTTCTTGGAGCGAGCCTGTTTTGCCCATGACGATAATTGGTGAGTGATCCCTCCCTGTCTTTATCTCAACTCACGAGCCTTTTGTTATCTTTTTTCTCCCCTGTCCAGCTGAGAAGAGGGGTGATAGAGTGGTTTGGTAGGCACCTGGCATCCAGCCAGGGTCAACCCACCCCACTAGCAAAAGAGGAGAACAGTGCACCTGTTCCTGACACATTCCTGGAATAATGTTTCTGAAGGCCTTGGATAGATGCCTACTCTTCTCCCAAAAGAAGTTAATTTTTTAAATCTGAGTTTGTTTTATGTAACTGGAGAAAAGAAAGCAAATCACTGCATTTGCTAATTAGTTCCTCCATATGAACAGAGGAGAAACAAATATTAAGAGTTTAATCAATTGTTAAGTAAACAAAGACAGTTCCATTCTTAAATTGTTAATAAGTGTTAATATTAGGTTTCATAAAATCAGGTGTATGGTCTTGAGGCCTCTTAGTTACCTTATCCCTCAAATACACATTTTATGTAGACATAAACAATGTAGTTCTAGTTATTGTGACCTAGAGAAATAATGAGAGATAGCACGTAGCTTTTCTCCCACTCTTGTTAGTTTGATATAATCAGTTACAAAGAATTAAAGAAAACTCTACTATAATAGCATTTTTAACCTGAAGTGAGTTATTCAGTGTGATGAGTGTGCAGCCACCTTTCAAAAAACAGTCAATCTTCAAGGAAAGTCTTGCCAGTTATCAAAGGACTTCCAACAGTTCTGTTGTGAAATTATTTTTTTCATAAATAATATTTCTACTGTAAATCTCTGAGTAACGTCAAGAGGCTAAGCAATCTTAGTCAAATTGAAAATTAGGAGATGTGATTTGTACTGAAAAGATGATTAGTCTGGTGATATTGCAGACGTTTGAAGTGTTGCATTTCATATAGGGATAAATAAATGAGCTCTCTTGCTTCTGGTTTAATCGTTTGAGTTCCGTCTGAAATAACAGTATGTTATCTGCTTTGGTAGTACTACACTGACCTCTTTGTGGCTCTTACTATTTACCGGTTTTAGGTACTGGACATTAGCATAGATGATGGTTTCTCTGGACATAGATAGCTCATCTGTTAATACAAGTAAGTGTGACTCTCTTGCAGTTGATCTTATCCTGCTTTAATCTTTCAGAATCAGTTTTTCCATGGCAATCTTAGAATTCTGTCACAAGCAGGAGGCAGTCTCCTGAGGTCCTGTAACCTGATGAACTCTCTGCTACCACAATATCAAATTAAGAACACACCATGCAATGATTATACCATTGCTGGCTACTGTTTTATCCTCCTCTCTGTTCTGGTCAGGCTTAGCTCATTCTTTCATGTGAGCACAAGGCCTCTTTGATATCTCTTCCGTATTTGTAACCCATCACTGCACAAATGTGCAACTACTGAAGCTAGATGCAAATGAGTACAGAGATGCTTGTTAAAACATGAGCAAAATGCAATACTAAAGGCAAAAGTAGAGAATGCACAGTAAAGTTAAATAGATCAGCTCAGGCACAGAGAAGCACATATTGCATATCAAAGCCAGCTTTGCCTTTCGCTTTTAAAACAATTATTAAGATATCTGTATAGCAAGTTTGAGTAAAATAAATTGGAAATTTTAATGTTTCAATTTTAAAACATTTTCAGTTGAGCTTACAGATAAAGTGATCATGTTTTAATGGCGAAACCATGTTGTATTTCCTTTGTCCCCGTTTCTTTTAATTTCACTCACAACATTCCTTAACAAAATTTCTTCTATGGAGTGTAAAAACAGGAGTAATAAATACATTCTAAATTAACTTAACCAGAACAATGTTTAACTTTTATCCATATACAAATCTGCGTAAGTGTGTGATACTTTTCAAAATTGCATTCCTATGACTAATGCAGACAGGTTTGTTATTGTTTTTCGCATATCATACAATATGCACGGCTGTGTGCACAGATATTTGCGAATATTTACTTAACACTTAGGAAAAACACAGAAAGTGTTTATATCACTTGTCACCTCTCCTGCCTCAACATTTCTAATTTAGGTAATTAACTAATTAACATTAATTTTACTTGTCCCCTCATGAAGATTAATAATTCTGAACATTTGAATCTGAATAAGAATGGTAACTAAAATTTATGCTTTCTGATCCGCCATTTCATTCATCTTACCAGTTAATTAAATGCTTTGCTTGATGTTTGAGGAAATCCAACATTTTAATAACGAATAAAGTACTGTTGCTCAGTTTATGCAAATATATTAGTTTATTTGAAAAAAGTGCTTTCAGTTTTTGATCTGTATAGGTTTTCATATGGGATTTGGTTTTTTGCTAATACCTGAAGTGTGGTCCAGCTCTTTTGAGGCTTTTTCAACATTGCAGGTGAGATACTGATAAGTATTTGATTCTTAGTCTGATCCCCTTAAAATAAGTCATAAGATCAGCTCCATTTGGAGGATGGAAGTTCTCTTCCCTGTGCACAGGTGACCACCACTGTCAGCTGGCAGCAACAGCAGTGAGCATCAACCCCCACCCTGGCTTTCAAACTGGGAGAAGAAATGAGCCAGCCCTGGCTTTATGACTCTAAGGCATGTTTTGAAGGTGCTGTGACTGACAGTCAAATCTGTTGATAATTTGAATGAGGGACATATTAACACCAATCCAAGCACTGATACAGGGCTAACGCACGGTAATGGTGCACCTTCTGGTTGCACTGAAGCAGATTTCACAACATGTCAGTGATGCTGTTGAAGCTGTTTTCCCTGAAACTTAGAATGTTTTACTTGGCAGAGTTTTCATAGTCTTCAGGTTATTGTATGTCTAAATTCTTCTAGTAGGTTTGTTCACCTGCTGCATCAGAAGTCACTGATGACAGTGCCAGATTTCTGGTAAGTAATTTTTATGTTGCCAAAAGCTCCAAATTTATCTCTTACAGAAGCAATAGATTTGCATTTTATGCTTTCAAGAATGTTGGCTGTCCTTAACCAGCTCACTGATGAGTTGAATGAGTTCTGTTTTGAACTAATAAGAGGTTTTGAACTGAGAACAGAGTTATTAGCTGATTTAGAAAAAGTACTGATACAGCTTCTGTTTACCTGACATAGGATGCATTGCCTGAAATGTCTGTAGCTTGTAAATGAATGGCTTGTTAGTTTGGAGTGAGAAAAAGTGTTGCCATTACAGTGATTGTTAAGAGTACCTGCATGGAAATCAACAGGAGACATCTCAGCTAAAGAGGCCTCTTCTCTATGTATTTTCTTTCCTTCTTTCCTTCCTTGCTTCCTTCTTTCTTTCCTTCCTTCTTTACTTTCTTCTTTCTTTCCTTCTTTCTTCCTTTCTTTCCTTCTTTCTTTCTTTCTAGAATATTTCTGGATTACAGAAACATTTTTAATATGTGTGTGTTGACAGATCTTTAGAAATCTCTGTGTTACCGTTTTCATTAGTGTGTGAGGTGTGAAGGAAGCTTAATCCTTTCTGGAAAAAAAATTTCATGATGCAGTCTGGAGATTCCTTCATCCTAATAGTACAGTCTGTTTAGCAAATACCATGCTGGCAAATGAAGGTGTTCTCAAAAAGGTACAGTGCTAAACAGGAAGCTGCACTTGCAGAAGACAATAAAAATAAGAAAATGAGGCTATTCACCCGCCTCACCACCGATTTAGTCTCTATGGTTTGTCTTCTATCATCTGCCCCTTACTGTTTCCTGAACTCCTCTTTTTTATTCAAGAGGTGATCTGTCAGAAACCAGTATCCCTCATTGAAAAAGCTCTCTAGCAATTTCTTAGCTATTCTTATCTTATTCTTAGCTATTTTGGACCTCAGAATTGTTACCAGGTGGAAAGGCTTTTAGGAGTAGTTCAAGTCCGAGCCTTGCTTGGACTTTGTTAGGTACTTCTGCCTGAGGACATGACACTCAAAGAACTGGGGACTGTCCCACAGTTCACAGTGTGTTGAGGCAATTTCTCCAGACGAAACAGAAAAAAACCCCTCTAAGCAGTAAGATGATATGTAAAACTGAATTAGAGCTAAAGAACTGTGTTTGCACATCACAGTCCATGCGTCCTAATAAGCTGAAGAAGAAAATGAGACCTTTGTGTGCAGAGCTTGCAGGTAGAGGCAGAAGTGGCGTCATGACCTCTTGATTTCTACTTCAGTGTGATAATTGGAAGAGCTATGAAACCTTCATACATCTGCAAAAAAGATGTTCTGTGTGAGAACGAAAAGCAACAGTAGATGCAAAAGGAAAATATATTAAAAGCAGGGCAACTATAAAATTATTTTCTTTTATATACCCCTCAAGCTTATGGTAGACAACATTTTCAAAGGGTCAGTCAGCAACATCTTCTGAAACAGTGTGTTTTAGATACTTTGCTTAGAGATATTGATGGTCTCTCTCATTAAATTGTCATTTTATTAATCTTTGAACTCACCCATCTTTAATTAATTCCTTTCCCATACTGTATCAATGTGTTTCACAATTTAAAAAATAGTCTAGCTGAAAGAGGTTCTTTGTTTTTACACTTGCAGTAAAATTCTTAACTCCTGACTGCTTTTATGAGAAATAGGGAATTGCCATTCCCTGGTCCCTCTCAACAGTAGTCATAATACTTTTTTTATCTTATTTTGACTCCCTCTCCCACCTTTATTTGTCTCAGATGGAAATGTCTTTTCCCTTACACTATGTAGTACTGTAGAAGTATTTCATAATTAATCATCAAGTAATCATCTTTGTTGTAATTCTCTATTTTTTTCATAATTATCCTATATATTTCTTAGAATTAACTAGCTAGAGCTCTATAACTTTTTTTGTTCTCAGATCCTTTCTGAATAATCTGTAAGGTTCTGTTTGACTTTCTGATGACACTTGGTGCTGAAATGATGTTTTGCAGGCGTTGCCCATGACAGTTTCAAGATCTTTTCCAAAATAGAATGGCTGTATCAGAGCCATACTTGTGCTTTTCCCCTTGGCATTGCTGTGTACTTTCTGTATTACATTTAACATTTTATTACCAATTTGTTCAGTGTTACGGGAAGTCTGTATTTCCTAGCTGCCTTTAGGAACTGTGTGTTCTGAATAATTCTCTGCTGTATAGCATCCACTTTTCAGGTCATTTTCCAGTATGCTAATCTGTCCACAGTGCTGGTAAGCCTTCCCACATTGATGTCTGCTTCATACCTCAACCCCGGTGAACGTGGAGACTCCCTTCTGTCTCATGACGGCTTTGTTTCTTTAGGAGGCTTTACAACAGTCTTGTTACAACTTCCCACAATATTCCTAGACACTATCAGCTCACCCACCTGCTCATTGAATCTGTCACAGAACTCTACCATATTTTTGAGACATTTTTATCTACAAAGCTGAATTGATTTCTCTCCAATACTGTTTTTTTTTTCCTTTTGCTTTCTGTATGTCATCATTAGAGTTTCTACTATTTGCCTTGGTGCAGATTACAAACCCACCAGTATGACTTTTTAATATAATTTCTAGACATGAGTTTCCAACCCTCTGTTATTAAAACGTTGCTGACTGCACTGGGCCAGGATGTTACTCAGTGGTTATTACATCAGAAAGTCTGAAGGTACCAATTAATAACATTTCAGAAATGCATTCAGATATGATACGTGTGGAATGTTTGTTTCAGTAGGCTAATGCTTGGTGATTTGTTTCCTTTGGCTATCTTAGCTGTCAGTTCTGTTTGATGAATTACTGTTACACCAAATGCCACCGTGGCCAACAACTCACACTCTGCACCTGCTTCTCAATCTGACACATGAATGTCTGATATTAAAAAAAAAAAAAAAAGAAAGAAAAAAAAGAAGAACGAGGTTAAATTAGAATGTTCCCTTGTTTTTTAGTATGAGCAATATTTTACATTAAGACATTTGACTCATTATCAGACAGGAGATAATGTAAAGATAAGAGCATTCCCAGCTTAGAATGCACCTTGTTAATGAAGGAAGCGACAGCATGCATGTTATTTGGGATTATTTTTAAATATTGCCGTAACAAAGTTCAAAGGCTTTGCAGAGATTCCGTTAATCTTCCTTAAATAACTTTGCAGTTCTAGGTGTTTGATAATAACACCTACAGCATGTCAAATGTTTACTATAAATGCACAAGCAACTTTTCAGCCATAGATACTGCAGGTTTTATTTGCAGTTCAGAAAGTTCTTGAATACGTTCCTTAAAAACTATGAATATTTTATTTTCATGGCATTATTTACATTTGTGTATTTGGCACTTACTAGTAGCAAATATATGAAGTGAGTAGCTGCATCTGCTTCAATTAATTCTACCAGCAACAAAGCCAGGTCCTGAAACTGCAAGGTACCATCCCTGATCTTAGGTGAAACATGAAAATTTTGTTTGTCATGTTTAGATGGAGAAGACTCTGAAGAATGCTTGTCAAATCTATCATCTTCTCAGTATCAGGACTGAGGCTTTTCTCAGAGAAGGATTATTAACTTTGTAACCTGATGCAATCAACAGATGCAAATTACACTGTGACCTCTCCCAATTTGACTTTTTAACAGGGGATTTTGAGTTGTCTCCATGATGTCTAACCTACTTCTAGAGAATGCTTTTCTTTAAATAATTGGAAGACTTACAGAGAGTGAAAGGGAGTGTACAAATCATAAGAAAGGGCTGTGAAGTGGTTGTCCTGTTCTTTGTAAGTAACTCCTGTTATGACATCTTGTATAATCAGAGTAGTTTTCTACGTGGAAAATAGTGTTTTATTAAAATACAGAATAGCTTTAATTCATATAAATATAGAAGCCAATTATTTATCTGTTAATTTTATTTCAACAGATACTTGCTAAACTTTCTGATTTCTGGTTTATCTGGTAGTAACTTGTTTTACATTTTTGTAAGGATTTTTAAGAAACCTCGTTCTTACCTCTATCAACATTTTTATCACCTACCGTAGAATAGTTTACATGAACTCTGTTGCTACATAAATCCAAAATTCAAGATGTATAGGACTCTGCTACGGTTTATGGGGCCAATGTACTGTGATGGTGTTTCTGTTTCTGTACTGGCTTCTAAATGCTGGAACGATAGAGCTTAAATGCAGAAAGCCCTGTTTTTGAGCCCTGCATTCTAGAAAACAACCTCTTTCTTCACGTGACACCAGTGCAGTTTCAGTCTCTACTTGAAATAAAAGAATAAAGGGTCGGTGTCTCTGAGGTCTCTGAGCTCACACTGCTTCCAGTACCTGTCAAGGTACTTCATCAAAAGTTATCTTTTCTCCCCCACTGGTGCAAGAATTTTTTGAGGTGGCTCACTTGCGTCTGATGAGTAACTGTTACAGTTTTATCCTCTTCTTAGCTCAAGCCTATAACATCTGACAGTAGGTACCAAGCCTAGCTCAGCACTGTACAAGATCAATCAGGCCAAATCATCTATGGGAAGATTCTTTGTAGCTGGGGAATGGGGATTTTGTGCTGACGGGTGGGTGCGTGGCTGGCCCTTTGGACACGCACAGAATCTAATTGGTGTTAGATCAGATAGAGCTGGGAAGCTGCATGTGTCTAGAATGTTGCAGGCTCTTCTGAATCAGGGGTCTAAACTGTGTGACAAAAAGCATTACTAAAAGTTACTGGGTCATTTAGGTCAGTCAAGGGCAGCTTGAAGACTTCTTTTTGTTGTGGGGTTTTTGTTTTTTTTGGTTTTTAGTTTTTTTTTTTTTTAAGGGATGGCAAAACTCTTTTCGGGTCTTTTTAAATTATGACCTAGAGTCACGTGGCTGTTACTAAATAGAAAAGCTCTGAATTTCTGAGGCAATGCATGTTTGCAACACCCACTGATTGACTCTCTTTTAAAAACTAACTTTGGGTTTGCAACTTCTCAACTTTATCTTTTCTTTAACTTCATAAGACTCTAGCATTCTTATACAGTGTTAACGCCTGAATTGCAAAATACAAAACCTATGATAGGTGCAGACTCCTGAATATTTCCTCTTTTTTTAGTTTTTTTCCTTCCCTACTCCCACCCCAGTAACATTGCAGAATCTTTATCCTGATACATTTTTTTCACTTCTGTATCTTTGTTTACTGCATGTATTAATTTCCCTTTCTCTTTCTTTCCTTTATAATCAAAGTGATCTGTCTCCTTGATGCCAACCCCACGTACATATATAGCTCACTTATTTAACTCTTCCCTTTCCAGCAGTGGAGAATAGTTCCCATTCGATCTTTCTCTTCTGATCCAGCTGTACACTTACAGCTCAGTAGAAGAGTCATCAGATCTTCTACCCTATTGAGACGCATGACTTTCCCTTGAAGCACGCAAATGACTAGTTATATACAGGAAATTCATTTGGGCATTTCACAATGATTTATTAACATCCAGATTGCAAAATTCATGCTTTCAATCCTGCAGTCCATACAGTCTTTCCTAGTGAAACATATTTAGTTAGCTAGACTGAGGGTATTTTTCTAAGTGGAAGTAATAACATCCTCTTACCTTTTAGCAAATGCATTTTTAATAGGAGCACAGCATATAGTGTCACAATATGTTAGTGCATCCACATTTCATATGACAAGATTAGAGTTTCTAGTTCAGCTCATTGAACAAAATGAATTTAGGAAGTGTTCCTGTTATCTCAAGTCAGTTGCAAGGTTCGGGTGTTTCATAGTATTTCAAGGGTGTTTCAAGAGGTGATTCAAGGCAGGTGCTCATTGCCGCTTTCGTTATTTAAATAATTAGCTTACTTCTTACAAGGATTGAGGATGCAATGGTGGAAGACTGTGCCCTTTCAACACCTATTTATTTCACAGAACCAACAGAGAGCAGTAAATAAAGCTGAAGCTCTAGCAATGTTTGACAAAGAAAAACCTTAAGATTGGTATCAGAAATTGCAATTCATGTGACCTGGCAACTTTCCTATTTGAACTTACATAGCACTTATGTTACACACACCTCTACTGCTTTTGGTGTCAGAAATCATTGACTGTTATATGAACATTGACTGTTCACATGAACAACAAATTCTTCCACAGAACACAAGTGAATTTCAGATTTCTGCCCAAATACATTAACGTAATATTTCCTAGCAGACTTGTGATAAATTTTGCAAAATATGAAGCCAGTAGCTACATTTATTTAGAAACTTCAGAGGTAAAAACAAATCATTCTAACGTTATTTTGAGGGTATCATGTCAAGGCTCATGTCTTGCCTAATGTTATGCTTGTAGAGATAGTATTCTGATGTTTTTATGTATCTTTTAATATATTTATGTGAATAAGGATTGAAACACAGGTATAATCTGCGTTGTTACACACACACAGAAAAAAGACATACATAATGGCACACCTCATATACCTCTGTTTTTAAAAAAGTATATTGAAATGCAGAGCTGTGACAAATATTATAAATTTTATTGGTGACATTAAATTTTATTGGAAGCTGTTGATCTGTGTACTCTTTTACTTGGACTTGTCTAAATTACTTTTGCAGTTATTACTTTATTTACATTTTCTCCAGACCTAGGATGAAAGTTTTGAAATTAAGGTTTGGTATGGAATTGGTCATCACCACATTTCTTTAATTCTCTCTGTCTTTAGTGTCTGGCATGGGACACAGCTTATATATATATGAATTATTCTACATTGCTTTCTGTTGATGAGGATAATTTTACTTAACCATCATATTTAATTTATTGTGAAGTACGTGAGTTTTTATTTTTTTATATCCAGATGTAACAAACAAGCTCACTGACTATTTAAATACAATTCAGACCCGAAGCAAAATTTTCAGTGCAGCAGCAATACAACCGCTGGACATTCCTGCATCATTACTAATTCTCTTTTATTTTGAACTCATTTGTTTAAGAAAATATTGTTAATAAACTGACCTTGCTGATGAATTGTCTGGTGATAAATGAACAGAACAGGTACATTTTACTGTCAGAGACAACAGTGAATCTGTTATCACCAAGTTAATTGAAAGGCGGTACAACAAAAGAAAATAAGAAGGGATTGCCAGAAGTCCCTGCTATGGCATAGAGCTTGTCTGTTCCCATCACTGTGCTGATGAAGAATATCGTGTTTTGAACTGTAAATATGTTAATTGTATCTTGAGCTTTGATATAGTATGTGGACTCACTAGTTTAGAATACTTAAGACTTTACAAATCATGTGGATATCAGCTTCAGAAAATCTCATCTGGCTTCTCTTTGGTTTACTCTTTTCCATGAACTTGTTGGAAGAGAATATGCTAAAATTTCTCTTTGTGAAGTCCGTGTGCTGTGTATAAGTGAGATCAGAAGACGGCAGGAAAAATAACAGTGAAGTGTTTCAAAAAAGAGTACATTTAGAAACCAATGAGCATTTAAAGAAAAATCAGCCAAAACCTGATTAGTTCTTTGCAGACCTGTAAAACAGCAAGTACTGTTTTGCTTTATTTGTTCTTGGATACTTCAAAAGCACTTTTCAGATTACTTCCTTGGTGGGAGAAGAGTGGAGAGCCAGATATGAAGGCCTCCATAGGGCCAGAGACACACTACTGCAGTGTTTCTCTGGGAATGGAGAGTAAAAACAGCCAAAGATTAATCTGACCACAATGTCTGAGTATGTAACTTAATATATCATCAAAGTAGATTTTTTTAAAAGTACAAAAAGGTAGGATTTTTTTTTTTAAATTACACACAGATAAATATAGGAAGAATATTCTGTAGAAGATATAGTCAGAATACATAGTGGGTGATATACTTTCTGGGTAAACCAGAGCACCTATTTTCCTTACAATTTCTAAGGGCTTAAAACTTTATAGATATATAGCATCAGAATTTAGTGCTGTAGTCTTCACCTGTACTAGAAGTTCCATTAAAATCTAGTGATGTGAAGAAGCATTGTGACATCTATCCATCAAAAAATGCTAAATCATTTTTAAAAGGTAAATCCTATGGTGAGTGTTCTGATAAAGTGTAATTAGGCAAAAAATATCAGTAAATGAATAAGTATTGTACCAGTATAGCAACTGAAATTCTACAAAAATACGATACCTGAATATGTAATAATTCATGTGAATGCATATCCACTGAACTAAAGGAAATTTCTTTGTATAAATAACGTTACTTCTGTATACACATTTCTGAATAGGAAATGAAAAGTATTCTCATGGTGAAAGATCTAGTGTAACACTTTATCACAGCAAAACTTTCCCTCAGTAGTGAAAATTACCAACTCCCAAAAAAGAACTTATCTCTTGAAACAGTTCCATGCTAAAATTTCATAAACCTTGAGATATTTCTTACATTCTCAGCATCTCTGTTTGAACCCACTAAATGTACTGAGGTTTCTCTGAATATTAAGTGTCACCTTCTTGCTAGCTAGAGCTGAAATAGCTGTGACATGAAGTCAGGCAGGCATTACCTTTCAACGAATTACAAGGTATACTGAAATTTTAAGTTCTCTGGGTGATATGAATCATGTTCATAGATTATATAATGTCATGTGAACATAACCAAATACTTTGATTTTGGAAGAAAACCCAAACCACTTTTTTAAAAAATGTCTTGCTCTCTGTTCTTTCTTCCAAACTCACTATCTTTGCTGACATTTCTTACAGTAGGCTTCCTGTTGTGTGAAGACCATTTACACAAGCATTGCCTTATGGTAACTGTGATTCACTTATGGTTTTCCCCTGTTGTTGAAATGAAGTGGAAAATCAAAGAAACAAGCAGTAATTCAAAGGTTTTGGAAATACATTTTTGCTGGAGTGTATGCAAAGGCTTGTGACTGCTGTTGCATAAAATGAGGTGGCTTGTTCAAGTTTCTCCTAAAGTCATTACTTGAGATTTTCATGTCCCATGGATTGACTTGGAAACATATTGAAAAATTGGCAGGATTAATTGAAAAGAACTTATTTTGTCTCTCTTTCTCATTCAGCGGATGGGTTTTTTTCTGGTTCTGTGTTAATGGGGTCTGCTGTGCTAACATGATACTGACAGAAAGCCCAGCAAATATCTTTCCAAATTGTCACCAGGATCTGTCCAAACAGTATGACAAATGTCAAGTTTCAATCAAAAAATAAATGGTTCTGTCTTGTTGAGACAGCTACTGAGCTGCTGATATTCATGTTATTTTATATGGCATATACAGGCAGGCTCAGGGAGTACTAGCTATTGTGGATATTCAAAATGGCCAGAAATTCTGGCTAACTGCTCTTCCTATTTTAATCTAAGAGTGTCTACCTGGCATGTTCATTTTTAAAGATCGTAGAGTAGAATTTCAAACTTTTTATCTGAATTGCACATAGCTAAGATCTCTCTTGGAAGAGCACAGAAGCTCTTTAGTCCTGCTTTGAATGTACTCGTACCCTTTTAGATGTCTTTGCAGGTTTACCCATTCTCTTCTCTTGCAAGATTTATTTTTTGCCCACTTGGAGTAAACTCCAGCATCAGTCTCACTTAACTCCACTGTAAAACATGTCTGACAACTGAACTGACACCTCCAAACAAATTTCACACATTGTAGGTAGAGACAGTCATCTTGCTGGTCTTGTGTGACCTGTAGTTTAGAAGACGGATTTTGGTGGTGCTTTATTGGCATAGAGTAGGACTGAGAAACTGAAAAGTCAGGTTTCTTTTAATATTTATAACTTTTCTGCCTAGCAGTGGTGATGAATAAAGATCTTTTGCAGATCCAATTTTTAGGTAGATTTGGTGTCTTGCAAACTGAATTGCTGTCTTCTAGCTTACTCTTTTTTCCAGTAAGATTGCCTGCAAGACATTTACATTGAACTGAAAGAAGTTGCAAGGAGGCTGTGTGTTACTTGTATGGGGTCCATAGAATCATCGAATGGTTTGGGTTGGAAAGGATCTTCAAAGATCAGCTAGTCCAAGCCCCCTGCTATGGACAGGGACATCTTTCACTAGATCAGGTGAAAGATATGAGGAATAAATCTTTTCCTCTGCCCATGCTAAAGCTAATGTCCTGTAAGCTCTGATTATTTCAAATAAAAAAATTATAAGTCCATGATAGATTACCTTGCAAAATATTAATGATTATAAAAATAATTGAAATTCATGCAAATTCTGTGATGCATAGAGAACTTAGATCCACAGAAATTTTTTACAGCCACTACTGTACCGAGCACCGCTGTACAGGATTGTACCCAGGGCAGTGTTTGTCCAAGTGTGGAGCTAAATGTCTCTGGTGACCACTGTGGCATCTGTTTCCCTGTGCAGCTTTTAGGACATTCTCTGAAAATCTCCCTTTGTGTTCCCAAGTTTGATCTTATTATGAATAGTTTGGAAAAAAATCCCTGAGCTTTGAGCTTGTTCCAGCATGTTGGCATATCTGCATGTGCTCTGACTCACTCCAAACTGTGATGCTGACAGATTATCACTTGCTTTAGCTTTTCAGGTACCAGTCATGTCAATATACTTTTTCATGATGAAAATCTGAACTATCTGACTTACATGACAAAAAAAAAGATATGTACTTCAATAATGATGAACCACTATTACACTTTTCATCTTTGTTTGCTATTTGGGATTGAGGTTTTTTTAGCTGGGCAGACTGGAAACAAGTGTAGGAACAAAATGTCTGCTGTGCTGGGCACACACAGAAAGAAGTGTAATATTTTTATGTAACCTACTAGGCCTATCTTCATATGAAAAGAAATCATGTCATTCACAAAAGAAATCAAAAAAGTTAAGTAATTTTACTAATGCTGTTCTTAAATCTGGGTATGTGCCATAAATGCTTTGAAGATTTCAATACAGAAGATACATGCAGGGTTTAACTAGACATTCAAGCTCACAGAAGGTCATTGTGAGTTGGATATGTCCAGTCTCATATTAATAAACACCTTTCTGAAACAGGAAAGATTTGGAGGTAACCAGGTCGACCTTTTGGAGTTGTTCAGAGAACTTTCAGTGCTTATTTTCATCTTCTCTGACTGTGGGAAAAGTTGGAAATGGTTACTGTGGTACTCCAGGACTTATTCTGGGAGATAAGATAGGTGTTATTAACCAAGTAAAGAGACTTTTTCAAAAAGGGAGGAAACAAAGACAGATTGCTTAGGGGTGACTTGCTGACAGGTGATCCCAAGATTTAAGGGAAGTTTTATTTTCTGTGTGTGTGTGTGTGGCTGCTTCTTCCTGTGGAAAGCTTGGAATAACAGCTGGGAAGTGCTCCTAAAAAACTTAATAGAGCTTTACAGTGTCATAGTTTTGATCCTGGCTGGCAGCCAAACACCACAACAACTGCTTGCTCACCATCCACCTCCCCCATCCCAGAGATGGGGGAGAGAATTAAAGGGGTAAAAGGAGAGGAGGCTCATGCGTTGAGATAAGAACAATTTAATAACTAAACTACAATAAAAATGAAGAGAAAAATTCTAACAATGGTGGTAATAATAGTAAAATATACAAATATACAAATGAGTGATACACAGTGATACTGCTCACCACCCGATGGCCAAGGCTTAGCCTGTTCCCAGATAACAATCCCGGAGCAGGAAGAGTACCAGAACCACACTCCCAGAGCGGAGATAAGAGCCTGAGTGTCCAAGAGACTGAGACAACCCTGAGAGATGGGCAGCCCAGAGGGAGACAAACCAGAGCAAGAGAGTACTTCCAGACAGACTTTCATCTATACAGGAGTTATGATGTGCATGTTATGGAATAGACTGTTGGCCAACTTGGGTCTCAATCCTAAACCTAAAGTTGAAACCTAGCCTAGTAATTGGGGCTGTGCTCCCTCTCAGCTTCTCCTGCACCTGCAGATAAAGGCACAGCAGAGAAGCTGAGAAGTCCTTGACTGTCCTGGCAGCAACTGTAAACATCAGCATGTTATCAACCGCCTTCTCAGCACAAATCCCAAACACAGCCACTTGCTAGCTACTGTGAAGAAAATCAACTGTGTCCCAGCCAAAACCAGGACAACAGTTACCTCTTTTTTGCATATTTCTCATGAAAAACATAGAGGAAGTAAAAAATGTTCTGAATTTCCTTTGTGACCTCTAGTGATGCCTGTCCAATAGAAGACCTGAACCTTTTAGGGAGAACCTCCTCATCATACCCATTTACCATGGCTGGTCCCATCCTGGAAGGATCTCAGACAACGCCATAACAATTTATTTTGGATGAAACTAAACAGGGAAGTGCATGACAGGAGCATTTATATTGTGCTTCAACTTCTACTAGACATTGACTCCCTGGGAGCAGACTAGGACAAGTCCACGGTTAAACCCTCCTGAAAGCGTACATTGTGGACCCTCAGCACCAACTGTTTCTCTCCACTGATCTTCTCCTATGGGCTAACTCTTGCCTAAATTTGTTAGCAGCAGAAATTTCAAGACTCATACTAAAGCAAGTTACTTAGAAATTAAGAAATTATCTTAATATAAAGAAATAATATCCTTAATGTTGTTTCTTAAACAAACGTAATAACACCAGAAATCATAAACTTAAACAACATTATTCACAAATGCTTTTTAAAGAAAAGTTTGTTCCCTTCTCTTCTTCCCTCTGATTTTACTCAATCAGATGTCTCTGTAAACACTTCCAGGATGCAGATTTTTCCAACTTTCGGTCCATGCGTGAAAGCAATGCAGGCTTCTGGATACATTGAGACTAGCAGGAAGAATTGGACATTTTCAGTTCTGCCACAACAGCACATGCAGCTGAGCTAACTGTAATTGAAAGTCATTAAAGTCTGAAGGTCTTGACCCAGCAAGCATAAAACTAGCAACTTTGCCATATTCTAATATGGCAAATATAATTATTATTCTAATAATTAGAGAATTGATTTTCTTTCTTTTTTTTAAGATGAAACCCAGTACACTCTGCAATTAGCTTCTGTGGAAAGTACGGGTGCATGCCACTTCTGAAAATCAGATATTAAATGTACATCTGATGGCAAGGACCTCACCCCATCATCTTATATTGCTTCTGGCAGAAGCCAAGACATGACTGACAAGAGGTTTGATAAATCACCCTCCAGTCCCCAGTAGAACAGTATAGATGCTTCTGCTTGCATTGTCTGTATTACACTTCTGACAGCTGGGGTTAGAGATCACTCTTGAAAGTTGTCATGCTCTTTCTTCCCATGAAAAAGAAACTTAAAGCTCTGTCTCCCTTTTTCTGCTTTTCGTTGTAGTAGAGGGTGTCAGTCTATTTTTAGCATTATCCACTTAACTCTGGCCCTTGAGACATCTGATTGAAAAGAGAATGACAATGTGAAGATAGCTACTGATGATAAAAAGTAAACCAATCATTTTGCCACTCCATCACTGATTTTCAGATCTCTAATATCTGGAAGCCTTTTGGGATCCTCTCTGGAACACTTCCAACCACAGTGCATTTCTTGAGGGAGCAGAATGGAGTACTTCTGTTAAAAGACCTGTCAGTTTGATAGAGGGGAAACAGTGATTGTATACATAATAAGGGTACAAACTATTTTGGCACAAAAGTGTAGCACTTTCAGAATATTCAACATTTTGTGCAATTGTCAGCCTCTAAAGACTGCTTTTAAATTCTTTGTTGTCAGATAACTCTGAATTGTTCTAAGATAGGGATATCTACTTTTTGAGGTAGCCCCATTTAGTTTTTTAATTTTTCTCTCCCTGTGGACAGTTGTTCCATTATTGAAACAGCATCATTTAAACAAGTGTTTCTGCAAGCATTAAAACTAGTTTCCCAGGTTTGCCTTTCTTTGGTGACTGACTTTGGTATTTAAAATGAGGCAAAATTTAGTTCAAACTTTTCCTGTTTTGAGAGGATTGGTCTCCTTGTCTTTCCTCCTTCTTCCACAAGGAACCACTGTGCCGAGTAACGCATATGCTGCTTCTACATTTTTCCAATTGTTGCCAACACCTATGGGGTCACTTTCTTCTTCTCTACAGGCTATTTTAGGACTTTGTTTCTCTGTGACCTCTTTTATCCTGACCGGTTTGGATAAACTCGGTCACTTGGGTCAAAAGCATTGGATGTAGGAAACGGAAAACATAACTACATGAGTCTAAGAAGCCAAGATAAAAATAGGAAGAACACTTGCCTGACTTGCTTTACTTTCCAGTTTCTGTCAGGCCTGGGTCTGAAACTAATGGAAACTTTATGATGGGAGGATTCAGGAGTTTTTAACAAAATCCACTCAGCAGTAAGTCACATACCAGTTCCAGGTCTATTGAGATGCTTTCGGCCACATTTCCACTAGTAACTTCATCATATTTTTATGTCATATTTTTTGAGGCCCTGGAGACAAGAAAGACTGAGAAATACTGAATTTCCCACAGGAATGCAGAACAACTTACATCTGAGACTGTAACCAGTTTTAGGCAAAATTTATTTTGGCTCCATATCCATACTGGAGACCATTGTGCAATTAACAATTACTGACTTTATGTATTCTGTACCTGAATTTTACTGAGTTTATTATATTGAACACTGGACCTTATGCTGAGCTTAGAAACTGGTTTCAGAGTCAACAAGATCTGAGGATTTGTCTAGAAATAGATAAAGAGAAGGAAAAGTCACTGCAATGACAGATTCTGGGATGAGTTTCTGTGAGATGAAGTTACATTGAAAGGGTAGCCATGCAGTCAAATTAAATTGTTGCTCCAAACAAATACATACATAGCTAAATATATGCCTTGAGGACATATTTTTTTAAAAAAATGAAACTTAAGACACAGTTTCTAAGGCTGTGGAAAAGGGATATCAGTAATGCTACTGTTCTGGCTGAATGGTTCAAGGCAACACCCTAGCAACGGAAAAACTGAACTCTCTTGAAACAAACCGAAGTACTCAATCAGGGTATCTGTCAACCTCCTGAAAGACAGAAATTGGAGTCTGCAGGATGAAAGGATGGAAGACACTGAGTCACATTTGTTCTTCGGCAATGGATGTGAATGGTTTTCCTACCACCTTGGGTCTGAATGTCTTCTTCAGGTGGCAGTAAGGCATTCAGGAGTGCTCTTTGCTTCCTTCAGTATCTCTGTCAGCAATTATCCTGTTTGCGGATATTCTTGTATGCATTTCACCACAGAGTGAGCAAGAGACCAAATTCAGTTCTTACAGTGCATCCACCTAGGATATGTGTGTCTGCAGTGAGCACCTACCTATGTGCCACAGAACATAAGAGCGTAGAGTACCTGATCCCAGAGTATCCTAGGACTAATAAATAACAAATTTAGATTCAAACCCCTCTAGACTGAGGAAAGAATTGAAGTTGGGTCGTTCATTTAGAGAAGTGAAATGGCTTTACCACCATCAATGGATATTGAAAGAAAGTTTGCGCTCAACTCCAAGGTCAGATCTTGAACATTTGTGTAGATGCGCCTGTAATCGAAGACTCGTAGAGTTTGGTTACTTCATATTTCCATCTGCAAATGTCCTAAATCCAGAAAGACAAATTGAAAGGAAGAGGTTGGAACAGGAAAGAAATTAGACAACTGAGGACAGTAAATAGTGAAAGTAAAAGCTAGATGAGAGAAACAATGTGATTAGGGGGAGTTCTGTGAAGAGGTATTAAACAAGCAACATAAACAAAAAAAGATGCAGGAAGGAGTATTTCCCAAATAATTATTTTTTTAATTGAAAAATTTTGTCAACATACAAGTGGAAAGAGAAACAATTGAGTGACAAACCAATGTCAATCATAATTTGTTATCTCTCTCCAATTCCTTACTTTTCTTAAGTAGGTTAATCAAGTTGGTACAGCTCAAGCAAAAAGGTTGTGCAGAGTCATGTACAAATGATTGCGAAAAGATGAGAGAGAAAGACAAGAGGCAAAAGAAATTATATACATTGTTTTCAGATGGCTTTTTGTTGTTTTGTTTATTTTTAATTTTTAAGGTAGCATCATTCCAGAATTTTTTTTTCCCATAAAAGACCCTAAAAACTATTATCTCTTCCTGGTATTTATCATCACCAGCTGAATCAACTGCTTACTTTTACTGCTGTCATCGGCTCCTCTACAATTTGAATTAAAGACTCAGCATAGACTTTGATAAAACAGAGCAAGGGGACAAAATCTGCCAGTTTTGTTTCTTACTCCGTAGATGCTCCCAAGAGTCATTGCTTTCAGAGCAGCAGCTGGATGTTCATTGTGCTGAATCAAGTATAATGAGAATAGAAACTGTATGTACTGCTCTAGCAATTGCTCTGGGAATGCCCTTGAGACAGTCTCAGCCCCGTAATCTCTTGCAGAAGGAATGAAATTGAATCTGTCAGTTCTGCTTACATGCTTATGAAAAGAGGCTTTAATTGTTGCTTAGTTAGATTAACAGTTTACTTACAGTACTTACATGCACAGAATTTCATGTAATCTATACTCTAAAATAAAAATTTTCTCTTACTCAGTGGTGGAATGGGTTAATACCTACCTGACATTTACTTTCCCCTACTCCTTTTATAGTCTTTTACTATTCTTTTGGTGCATGTTATGTGGTGAATTATTTTTCAAGGAACAATACCTTGGAAAGGGCTATATTGTGTTCAGTTCACAATTTATACTATTAAATGATGATAATTTCCTGGAAACTTCAGTAGTATTTGGTGTTAGTACCCTGAAGTAATGCTTCTGGTAAAATTGATGGTACAGAATAGTGTCGGTAAGTCTGTTGTGCCTGTAGTATAGCTATTAATTACAGGGTTCCGTACACCAAAGATAACTCCGGCATCAGAAATTCTCTTTTGAATCAACTTTTGTAAACTCATTTAAATTTATCTTCTAGAGAAATTGTAACTGTAGGTGGATGCTTAACAAAATAGCAGAAGCCAAATTTTTTTCTTCTTCTAGTGTGTGTAGTATGTTGTTGTAGAGACTTGCCTGTGGCAGGATGAATTTTGTTTTTAAGGGGCTTGTAATTATTTTATAAAAATGTGCTCAGGGTTGAAGATGGGCCAAACCTGTTTTACTGCTGAGGACTTTCTCTATGAGGCTGAAAAATGATAATTCATTATGTGCCTTAAATAAAGGATCAATATTGCAAATTCAGTGAAATGGCAACAGAACTTAACTTTGCCATACATGACCCTTGAGTCCAATACTGGAAGTTTCATAGATGTCAGCTACTTGGTTGAAAGAACATCTGAAGAGAGACACTTTTCCACAGTCCTAGTTTAAAAAGTTGGTGTTCTATGTTTATGTTTTTAACTCTAGAAATGAACAATAGCAAAGTGCTAAAATAGGAAGAACAGTGTCACTACAAGAAACTAATTAATTTAGCTCCAGGCAAAAAGCATTTCAACAGAAGAACAGGTTTTAAGCAAATGTTATATTTAATTCATACCTTTGGCTGTCCTCATGAGACTCAGTTTCCTTTCCCTGGCAATGCTGTAAATTAAGAATGACTTGACTGAGATCCACTGAATTTCACAGACGCAAATAAAAGAAGAATCTGACTGAATAATGATTATTCATAATAAATATGTTTAATATGTGGGTCATTAAAACTGATTAAAGTTGGAGTCTATAAAAGGCCACTTTTGCAGATAATTACTAGATTTTGAATTTTTTTTTTTTAAAAGACATTAAATAGTCTCACTGGGTTTTTTTCTTCTTCCCATCTCCTCATAGAAGGAAGAAAAATGGCAGGAATACAGGTTAGAAAAAGAGACAATCAGAACTCAAAAGTATTCCTTTCTTTCTTCTGAAGTCTGAGAAAGAAATTTTCCTTACTGATACTGATAGGGTTTTTTTCTGTTATCAGTGAAAGGCTGTTGATGCTTGTATTTACTTCCAATAAGAGCTACTAGTCATGATGGATGAACTGTTTCCATTTCATTTGTGCTGGTCCATCTTTCTGTTCTTTCTTAACAGGCAGTTTCTCAAGGTATCCACTTGTGAGTTTATAAGACACAAATGTATATAGTTGATATTGTTTTCATACTCTCTGTGAAATATATATACCAATGCACATACTAGAAATTTGGAATTTCATTCAAGTAACTTGTGTTTAGTATATACTAATACATCCCAAAATTGTTCCCAAATTTGCATTGTAGATTTACGTGTCAGGTGAAGTGTTTGTAAATTTCTGTGAATGTGAGTGAATAGATTTAAAAGATTTAAAATAGATATAAAATTAGTGATCATATAATCTTGGCCTGAATGTTTCTTTTTGCAACTGGAAGGATGTGTTTAAAGTATTTAGGAGGACAAGGAAATGGGAAGAAATATGTATTTTAAAACCATAAGGAAGAAGTGCACCAGATGTTTTAAATATCCTGAGGATAAAATTGTGAGACTTTGCAAATCTTGTTTAACTACAAATATAAAATAACTGCATGCTATTTAGCCAAGTTGGTAAAACATTTATGAGATAGGAAGGAAACTTTTTGATTCAGACTGTGTGTAGGAGAGTCATCAAGGAAGAGAAACACAAGTTTTGGACATTAACCCTGACTTCTCTGTTACCATCTTTTGCAAGAGTGCTTGTGAGATAATACTGACGGAGTTTTATTTGCTGTTGTCTTGTACCTACTTCTCTTCATTTGAGTACAAAAGTGGAAACAAAAACTTTACAAAATCAGAATACCAGCATGCATTACTAGGTTTCCATTTGCAAAAATAGCTACAGGAAATGTTAGGCAACTGAAGAATTTCCTCTTTGTTTTTGAAAGGATATGCTGCTGGTCTGGCAGCGCAAGACGGGGAGGAGAAGAGGGAGTTGTTGTCTGTTTTGGACAAGGACCCTTCCCTGAAGTCATGTCCAATGTGTGATACTTAAATGCAGAATCTAGAAATTCAATTTCTCATCTCTAGAGCATTTATTTTCTCTTGATAAAGTCTTTTGAAGTGGGATAGAGGGAAGAGAAAGCTCAAAGTGTCTTCACTGGTGGGATTCATTAGTAGGATGACTTTTCCAAGTTTGGCAGGTGGCAGGAACATTGTAACATTTGTGTCTTAACATTGAAAGAAAAATCCTGTGTTCTTTTCCCTGTGTGGGAAGTAACTTTGTTACTATCAGCATATTTTTGACAAACTAACTAGAAAAATTGGTGTTTCTTAGAGGAAGGGAGAATGGTGTGATGTGCTGTGTCACGCTTCTGTGACAGATTTTCCTCCACTCCCTAAAGGACTCCTGTAACTGCCCTGCCTTGCCAGCATGACAGGAGGTTCTCTTTATCTAACTATGCTGTGGGTAGGAATGAGAGCAAGACCTCTTTGAATGCTACATCTTTATAATATTCTCCAGGAAGTATATTTTGGAAAAACAGAAATCCAGCAAAAATGGAAGAAGACTCCAGAGTTTTCTTTAACTAATGAACTGAAAGACATAGGAAGTTTAGTATTCATTCTGAAAACTAAATTCCTTGCCTTCCATTTAAGATTTGATTTCAGTTCTGTTAGGAAAGGTTTATCTACTGGATTAGATTGCAGGGCTAAAACTTCATAGAGTTATATTACATGCACACATACAAAGGAAATGGAAAAATGTTGAATTAAATAAATTTTCGTAACTACTGCAGTGCAAACCAAAACAGTGATTTTTTTTTTTTTTTACCCTGTGAAGCTGTAAAAATGTGGTTTTGAACTTTGATGAGTTTGACACGTGTATCGAATATCTCTTTATAAATAAGGGAGAGTGAATTTCTGCAATTACTGACACAGACTTTCTACATGAAAGATCTTTCTTTTTCCTAACTACAGTAATCCACCTGTCAGACAACGGCAAAAAGTGGCAACTACTGTTGTCATGAGCTCTTGGCTATCCAAATTTGAAACAAAATAAACCCCAAATAATACCTATTTGAGAAATACAAACCCCTAGAAACTTTGCAAAAGTGTAAAACACACTTGAAAAAAAACTTGAATAAACAGGGGAAAGGATGAACCAGTCAATCCAGCAACAGTTATGGCTATTGACAGAGAAACAAATGGTAAAAAAACACAGACCAATAGCATATGTACATTAGGGGTTGAGTGGGGAAAGTTCCCTGACCTTATCAGCAGTAATATTCTGAAACAGCCTCAAAACTAGAATTGTAGATGAAAAAGACTATGCCTCTCTAAGGACACATCCCGTTATACACTAAGGGAATTATGTGATACGATGTCTGTGACAGGAACACAAGGCCTAGGAACAACTGGATGCTTCAGTCACCAAGTCCTCTTTCCTGTCATATCAGCAAACAGATGCATCACTGGGTTACTGGAGATATTCACTGGTTTATCCTCACATAGCCAGTAAAGGATCAGATGGGTTTTTGATTCCCTTCTCAAAAATGCAGGAAATTATACTGGCAAGTTTGCTTAAAGCTAGCTGCTGAGGCTTTTCCAAGCATTAATCCTAGTGAAAATCAGTGCTAATCAGATGTGCAGATTTGAAGGGGCTCCACTAATTAGGCTGTGACTCCTTCAGTCACCAGCTGGTCTGCAAAGCCAGCCAGTAGTTTTCTAAATCACTATTTCCCAGGGTAGTCAGGAAAGCATTCTTGGAGTACCTGTTGTTAGACCTTTTTAGGGGGAAGGGAATTTTGTTTATTTGTTTTTACATTATGATCTATGAGTTTGTGTAGAAATAGTAAGAATTCAAAATTCTGAAGTAGTTTTTTCTGAATGTCTTTGAATCTGGTGCTCTGCAATCCCTTGGGAACAATTTTGTTTAATTGGATTGAAGATGACACTGAATGCCTGCAGCTCTTTCCATGCTGTAGTCCAGAGTCCTTATTACTCAATTACATGCTTTTATATTCATTTTATATTAATTCTTCTTCCATCCACCACACATCTGTCTCTGCTCTGCTCATTTCTGGGTTGTTTTTTTTTTTTTCAGGAGCTTGAGATATTCTGCTTTGAATTTCTCTTGCAGATTTGTGGCCTTACAATCTATTTATTTTATAGTTGACTTTTCTTCAGTTCATTTCTATGTCTTCATGGTAGGTCACCATTCTAACTGTACAAACAGACTGTTTAATCAAATTTCAGTCTTAAAAATTCAGACATCTACAGACACGGAGATTGTACTTATTCCATTGACAGGTTTTGTGAGTGTCTCCCTCTATGGGCTCTGCTGACAGGGCAAGTAGAAAGAAGCCTGCTAATCACTAACTTTTTGTGGCTTGAAGGTTTGGGGGTTGGCTTAGTTTCCACCATTGCCTGCAATGTCTGTGTACTCAATGATGGTTCATCACACTTTTTCTTTTTTTTCTCCTTTAAAGTATAAGTATTTCTCATTGCCAAACACATAAATTTGGACTGAAAATAGTAAGAATATGGTCTTTTGTTTTCCATGCATATCTATAAAAATCTTGCATTGTAGTCATATGTCTTTTTTCTTTTTTTTAATAGCAGTCTGGAGAAAAAAATAAACTAACAGCATCTGTATAGGTTTGAAAAAGTGTCTTTACTTTTGAGCATTAACCTTCTCATTGACTCTTTGTGCTCCAGTTTTTGCATTTATAGCAAAATAAGAGATCATTGAAGTCTCTCAAAACATGCATGAGTGTTCTTGAGGTTTCTATTTTTTTTAAATCTTTTGCTTGAAGTTCCATCTCTTCTAGAAAATGTCATCAAACCAGAAAGTCAGAAATCTAAATAATCTGTAACATTATTAAGATATTACACAATGTTTTTTAGCCTTGCTGCTCTTGTTATTTTCCATCCTTGTCTTCCTCTGCTTCTTGTATGTGTGCATGGGCTACTTGAACTGCATTCTCAGAGCAGGAGATCTCTTCTTTATGACTACTCACAAAATTTCTTTTGTTTTGCTGGTGGTATGTGAAATTTACATAATACCAATATCTAACCATAATAAAAATCTGCTGGAGTAAATATGAAAAATAATTTTAGAAAAAAAAATCAACTCTTTTTTCCTTTTTTTACAGTGGCTTCTGCTTTTATTCCACTTTATTCATTTACCAAACTGTACTAGTGTCTATGATACCACAAAAGATCCCTAATGGTATTGTCTCGGGCTTTGTATAAGCAAGTGTACATCTTTAGAATACTTGTTAACAGAGATTCATGACCATAAGCATACACTTAAGTTCATTCTTTAAATAAATTCAGAGAAATTATCAGTTATGTGGACTCAAAAATTAATTGAAAGTGAACAAAACAGTGTGGTAAGAAACAGTACTTGTATCTCACGAGGTCTAGCCAGGATGTTTTAAAGGCTGTATGCTATCTCACTTACAGAAAAAATACAAAATGGTTTTTGTCTATTAATGGAAATTTCTTTTTGTTCTGCTAGTTGTGATCTATAGATACTTACTTTTAAGCAATGGGTGTCAGCTTACCTTACTTTTTCTGAGCTTACACCTATGAATTGTCTTAAATTCACCTTCAGATCCTCTCCATTCCTGTAACTCCCCTGTCCTTAAGCAAAAGACTTGAAGTAGTCGTAAGAAATTCTCTGTCAAACTTCCTCACACATCTTTGCAGTGATTTTATCAAAATAATTAATCTGTGAGCATCCAATAGCCTAATCAGATACCTCTGCAAAATCTCCCCCTTTAATTGACCTCATGTGATACACCACTATTCCTCCTAACATAAACATAACATTTTCATTTGCAATCTACCCATAATGATAAAAACTCCATGTCAGGCACTTTCTCATATTCCCTGAGAGCTTGCTTCAAGTGCGCCCCTTTCTAAAGCACACCCACTTCTGCGTTTTTCTTTCTGCATTCTCAATTTAGGGGCCAATGATACAGTACTTTCAAACAATATTCAAAAGATCCTCTTTTGCAGCTTCTTTGCTTTAGCTTTAGGTCTCACTTGTCCTCCCTGTTTTACTGCTGAAAGCAGACTGATGTGCCATTAAAAGCAGCTGAATAATTCACATGCGCTGATAATGTATTAGCTGAGCAGCCATCTTAGGGAGAACTCTGAAACAGGAGAGAGATGGTGTGCACAACAAAAACACGACAAAACAAACAAACGAAAAACCCCAGAATTTCACACGTCTGTGGAGAACAATGAGCTGCACATTTCCAGTGCAATCTGTTACAGATTACATGGGTAGCCTCAAACTGGCTGTTCTCTGCCTGCACTTACAGCGATACTCTTCCAAAGATACAGATATGCATGTCTAATCATAATAAAGCTTTTAAGAGTGTGGTATTATTTTTAAAAAGTATTACCTTTGATAAGAGTTCACACCAATAGCATAGGTTTCTGTGATGGGTCTATCCTTGTCTGGAAGCCAACCCCACACAACCTCTCACTCATTCTCCCCCTTCCTGGGGATGGAGGGAGAGAATTAAAGGGGTAAAGGGAAAAAAAGACTTGTGGGCTGAGATAAGAAGAATATAATAACTAAACTACAATAATATGGAAAATAATAGTATATACAAATATACAAATGAGTGATACGCAGTGATACTGCTCACCACCCGATGACCAAGGCTCAGCTTGTTCCCGCCTAACGATCCCAGAGCAGGGAGAGTCCTGAAACCACACTCCCGGAACCCGATCATCCCAGACCAAGAGCTGACCGAGGGAGCAAGATGACCTGGCGAAAGAGACCACCTGGAGATAGCCAACCTGGAAAGAGAGCTGACTCAGAGGCAGAAGGGATGAGTTTCTGGACAGAGCCTCACCTATACACTGGGCATGAGATGTATGTTATGGAATAGACTGTTGGCCAATTTGGTTGTCAATCCTAAACCTAAGATTGAATCCTAGGCTACCTAGGCTAGTAATGGGGGCTGTGCTCCCTCCCAGCTTCTCCTGTACCTGGAAACAGCAGAGGAGCTGACAACTTGACCTTGACTGTCCTGGCAACAGCTATAAACATCACTGTTATCAGTTTCCTCCTTAGCACAAATACAAAACACAGCCTCTTGCTAGCTATTATGAAGAAAGTTAACTCTGTCTCAGCTGAACTGTGAACAGGTTCAAGAAAGAAATAGGTACACTGATGTCCTGTCAGACGATTAAGTGTTTGTTTAAATATTGCACAAATGGCTACTTTCCAGTCTATCGCTTCCTAGTAATTCTTGTATGAGAAGTAGGAGGCAAGTTTGCATTTTAGATCATTTAAAAGGCCAGACTTCTATTGTGTTGGATCTAATATCTGAAGCCTTAAATTTGTTTGAATGAATTTTCACAAAAGCCATTACCCGATGAGAGTCTGTTTCACACTCTTCTTCTATACTTTATTTCTATGGCAGTATTGATAATTAATTAGGTACAGTTGTAAACCTGACAGGGGAGGAATTAAAAGATTTATGCAGCTTTTTTCCATTGTGTTACCTACGACTGAGCTAGTAAAATTGCAAATAAATGTAATTTGAAGAGTTCATCACATTGTAAATTTTGACCAAGGCCTCTAGCAGGTTTTTTGTGGTAAATTGTTTCTTTATTCAAGTTATTCTATTTTTAACCAAATGTTCTTCTGTTAACATGTCTGTTCAGTCCTGTTAGCATATGTAAGAGCAATGTATAGTGTCAAAAAACATTCTGAGAGAAGGTAGTTTTCTTTCTTTTTTTTCCTAAGCAATCTACTTTAAGTATGGGAGAATATTCTAGTAACTCAGCTTATTAACAGACATATCTTCCTTGTCTCAGCCACTGTGTGTTGTATAGGTTTGTGGCTAAATGCCTGGTTGAGCTGTAGTGCTCACAGAGAGCTCACAACACCTGAATGACACCTTGGCCTTGCTGAAGCAAGAGTCCTAACTAGGCACCTACGTGTTGGAAACTGAGACATCATGGAGACCTGCAACATGGAGTTTCCATGGGGTTTCTAGGTGGCAGCAAAGTTAGAGAGGGGACATTCTGAGAATCAGCTGGTTCTTGGTGTCTCCATGCATTCACAGAAAGCCTACGGGAGGAAGCATATGTGCACAAGAGCCATGTCATACGGACTGTCCTTGGTGAGCTCGGGAGCTCTTGTGTATACAGGCAGCTGGCGCGTACCCGAAGGAAAATAGCTGTGGCTAGTGTGACATAAGCAAATCATTAAATAGGAAGCAACTGCTGCAATAGCTCCTGCTTTCTTCTAGCTGGTCACGTTGTTAAGAGGGGAAAGGAGGCATTGCCAGAACGCCTCTGGATTACGTTAGAGAGCTGAATTCAGAGGCAAGAGGCTCTAGGATGCAGCTGTATATCAGAGGGAGCAGAGTGGTCCCCTACCTCCTCTCCTGGCATTGCATTAAATGTTCTTCCTAAAAATCAGGCCAGCGCTGCTTATTTAAGATGAGAAATCATTATGTGCAAGACAAAGCATACATCCGTTAACTACTCCCAAAAGTATTTCTGTCAAGAATCATCAAATTTCCATATTTCACAAACACTGTTTTTCTTACCAGCCTTAAGCAACTAGTGATATGAAGCCTTTAAGTATAAAGTGCTGGAGAATCTTTGACACACTTTTTACACCATTTACTTAGATAATCCTGCTTTTGGCTTCAAAACATACAGGCTTCATGTATCACTTTGGTTTCTGTTCCTGAGTACTTGGTAACATTTCTCTATTCCTGTTAAATGGTATGTTGAACGTTGTTTTCTGAATTTCTCCTGCATTCCTGAGTCATTTAGAATTCCAGATAAATGAGGCAGCTCTAATATGCATCAGGGTAATGAACATTTCCGTGATGTTTTGATGAGATGTCAAACCTAACTGCTAGTTTAAGTCTTTGGGATGCTAATTAGTGGGCCCAACTAACATAAACAAGCAAAGGTTTTGTGGCTTTTCCTTGCTGTGTCGTCTGAGAGGGGACAAGAGATGAAAAGTGAAGAGGGCAGGGAGGCTGAAAAATTGTAAAATAACGTGAAAGAATAGGAACTCCTGTTTGGAATATAGCCTTTTATAACATGCACAAAGTCAGTGGTGGTCATCCAGTTTAAAATAATAATAAGTCTTCAGCAAAGGTTGCATTGCTTCTAGTATTTTGAGAGCACACAGACAGGTCCTTCTAGTGACCCAATGAGAGAGAGACATATGCATACCGTATACAGACCACTCTGATTCCTTACTTGGTATACTTTGCAAGCTCTTGGGTTCTTCTCCTCACCCCCCCCAGCCTGCTCAGGTTAGCATGTTATACAACATACATCCTTTGGTCTTTCTAGTCATATTTTCTAGCAAATAGTGTATCTACGCTTTACCATTCATTAAATTCAGTTGTTAAAATGACTAACAAATCACCAGGTAAAACTGCAGTATATTGTGTCAACCATTGCTAATATCAAGAGTAAGGAAGTTTTGATTTTTTAACTGAAAGGAAGTATCCTAAATACTCTAAACTGTTAGATGGGGATCTAAGTATGGGCTTTAAAATAAATTTGCTGGGATAGTTACTGCACAACAGCAATCTGGAAAACTATCATTTATTAAATGGAAAATAGTTTCAACTATTAATTTTGAATACCATGTGGACTATAAAATGCTAAAGGTTATCAAACCTCTAAAGAACTGATAAATAAGTCAATATTACCAGATATTTGGCATACATCAATCATTTAGAATTTGGGGATTATTCATAAACATATTTAACAATGCTATTGACAGTATACCCAGGAAAAATCAATGCAGCAGAGTTTAAAAAGAGCTGCTATCACAGGCATTTATTGATAGTACAGATGTAAGTGCACTTAGAAACAAATGGAATAGACCATACCTCATTGAAGATAAGGAATTATTAGTGCTTTTACTGCAAGGCTCTAATCTTAATTCAAAATACTTTAATTTAATTTAGAGCATCTGAGGTAGCTGGTAATTAAGTATATTTAATATTTAATTGTAAATAAAGCCTTTTGTGTCTAGAAATTAAACACAATTTATCACATCCCCAAGCAGTATGCAAAGGATGTAGTATGCATAATATTAATGAAAAATGTACATTAAAGATTTAACTTCCCTGGTGATAAATGTACTTTTAAGAAAAGCTGGGGGAAGTGACATGATTTTGGTAAAATAGACTTCCTTCTATAGAAGGAAAATAGGCATTTTATGAACAAAACCATTTTACGGAGAAAACGTAAATAAAAAAGGTCAGTACAAAGGAAATCTTTATTAAAAGCAATAATTTCCCTCCAAAATGACTGTTTTCTTCAGGATTTTGAGATACAGTCAGTTACTTGTTTAAGGGGTCTTCAATAAACTCATATTTAATTTTTTTTCATGATGGACAATTTGTAGTGTAAGATCTTGTACTGAATAAACAAGTGTTTAAAATTCAATATTTAAAAGCATACTGCACTGTATTTGCTTTGCATATTGCATTGTATTAAGTTGATGAGATTTAATTAACTCCAATGAAAGCATCATCAATTTAATCAAAAATTATTCTAAAAAATATTCACATTGAACATCATTTAAGTTTTTTATTTTTCTGAGCAGAATAAAAGAAAAATCTGGCTTTGTGCCAAGGAAATTATTCCATTAGATTTGATATGAAATATGTTATTGCTAGCAATAGAAAGGCAAAGCAAAACAAAGGCTGGGACCACGCTTCTTGCCTGTCTGCTGGTTAGATTATTTATTTAGGACATGGGAAACAGAAGTCAACGCTGGTTTAGTTTACATAAATAATTAAGAGCTTCTTGGAGTCAGAAGTGTAATTCTGGTGTCCCATTACTTTCCCGTTTGAAAACTGTCCAAAGTTTCAGAAAACCATTCCGATTATCATTAGTAGTAGTAGTAGTAGTAGTAGTAGTAGTAGTAGTAGTATCTGTTTCAGCAGGTCAAATTTTATACCAGAGAAACAGATTTGCTCTTCAGCATATTTTATTTGAGGGATAGAGGCAAGGGAACTTTTTTCCAAAATTTTAGTCCCACTTTAGATCCATGACTAACAAATACTAAATACTGCTAAATACTAAGGACGAGAGGAAAAATATTGGGCTGCCGGTGGAAGCACTCTCTGGGCATTAACAGGACTGGATTTCCATTCTTTGCCTCAGTGAATGTTTGCACAGAGAGGAGTCATGTCAGCCAGACAAGATGGGAAAACCCTGCTCTTAAACATGCTGGCGGTTAGCGGCCCTTCTCTGGAAGGTGGCAAAGGTAATTCACAAAATTTACCTGCAGCCTACATTTCCCTTTTTGACTAGATATCGTGATCAGTCTTGAAAGTTGCTGAAAAAACACTTTTGCTGTAGAATGGTATTTATAATTCCTCAATATCTGTTTTTCTCTCTTGTCTACCACCACCTCTTGCTTTTTCATTGTTTTTGGGAAGGCTTTCTTTTAAGCGTTATATCTATTTTTATTTTACCATGTCTTTTTAAGTATGTGTTAATATATCTTTTTCTTGACATATACAAAATCACCAAAGGGACATATACAGTGAATTGAAAGTTTTCTTAATTACAGAATTAGTTTATTATATACTAATTCAAAATTATTGTAGCCCTAAGTTAGCCAGGGAATTAACTAAACCATTAATTATTGATTAACTAACATTGAAAATCACAAATAACTAGTGGATCAGTACAGAATAATGCTATGTGAGGTTTCCTTAGGTGTAATCCATCTCACACTAAAAGACTGAGCAGATTAGGGTGTTTTATACCAGAATATACTCAATTTATCAAAATTCACTTCTGTGAAAATTCAAAGAAAAAGGAAAATTCAAACCTGATTTTATTATTCTTCAGATGGCGTAGTTTGACTATAAATATTTTTACACTGTATTGTACAGAAGTCTATGAACCTCTCTACTATAATTGGTTTTGCAATCTTGCCTCAGACTCATTAGCAGCATAGCAGGTTTTAGTTTCCAAAGTCTGTATTTCTGCCATAAAGTCACAATAGTAATGATTTAATAAATTACATGTATCTGCAAACTGAAAAACATCCGATGTGGTAATATTGACTCACAATTTCAACTTCCTTTTTTACAAAATACTTCTTTATAGGGTGATTCTGTCTTGTAAGGACAGTTCTCACTTTGCCTTGTAGAAGTCTTTATTGAAGAAGTTCATCTTGTCCTGAAATTATTTGGAAAATGTAGTTGCTAAAGTGCATGCTTTAGATAATTTTACATCTGTAATCTCGTCTTAAAAAAAACAAAATTCCTTTCAATTTTTTCAAGGTTTCCACACACACCACACACTTTCTGACAAATCACTGTTATAACAGCATATGCTTCTTTGTTATAAATGTTGATCTACTTATTTGTCCTGCACCATATCTTCATGTGGAGGGAGTTCCATATACAGGTTTCACACGTATGTTCATTTCTTACATGCATTTTTCTGTTCCTGTGTAACTCCATCTGTGTTACGTGCAGTGGAAGCTTGTAATGTGGGGCACGCAAAGGAACAATTGCTTTATTTACTCTTTTAATGGAGGCATCTTCCGTTACCCTTACTTCTGGCAAAACTGCTGGTTCATTTTCCTAATGTGGAAGGGCTTTTACTCCTTAAAATTCAAAACCACACATCTGGAACTAGCGTGACAATGCAGCTCTGATTCTTAACTGGTTGGTTGCATGGAGTGTTGTGGGCACCTATCTCTCAGCCAGTGTGTGTGCAGATCAAGTAGTACATTTTGGCAAAGAAGGGTTTCCACCTGTATATAATACATCTTCTTTCCTATTTCCATACGAAGATTTTTGTCCCTCTCCAAATATCTTCATATTATAATTCCATAAGAGTTCAAGTAAATTCTGAAATACCTTTTCATTTAAAAAAATGTGTATTTGTATTAGGGTTATAAGTGTACTTGTGGTGGGTTGACCTTGGCTAGACACCAGATGCCCACCAAGGCGCTCTATGACTCCCACTCCTCAGCTGGACAGGGGAGAAAAAAATACAATTAAAAGCTCATGGATCAAGATAAGGACAAGGGAATCACTCATCAGTTATCATCACAGGCAAAACAGACTTGGCTTGGGGAAATTAACTTAATTTGTTGCCAATCAAATCAGACTAGGGTAATGAGAAATAAAACCATGTTTTAAATACACCTCCCACCCACCCCTTCCTTCTTTCCAGGCCCAATTTTACTACCTGTTTCTCTACCACCTCCCTATGAGCAGCACAGGGGGACAGGGAATGGGGATTGCGGTCAGTTCATCACACGTTGCCTCTGCCGCTCCTTCCTCCTCACGCTCTAGGGCTCCTCACAGCCTTCCCCTGCTCTAGTGTGGGGTCCCTTCCATGGGAGACAGTCCTCCACAAACTTCTCCAATATATGTCCTTCCCACAGGCTCCAGTTCTTCACAAACTGCTCCAGTGTGGGTCCCTTCCACTGGGTGCAGTCCTTCAGGCACAGACTGCTCCAGCATGAGTCCCCCACAGGGTCACAAGTCCTGCCAGCAAACCTGCTCCAGCGTGGGCCCCTCTCCCCATGGCTCCACAGGTTCTGCCAGGAGCCTGCTCCAGTGTGGGCTTCCCATGGGGTCACAGCCTCCTTCGGACAGCTGCCTGCTCCAGTGTGGGGTCTTCCCCAGACTGCAGGTGGCGATCTGCTCCACCGTTACCCTCCATGGCTGCAGGGGCACAGCTGCCTCACCATGGGCTGCACCATGGGCTGCAGGGGAACCTCTGCTCTGGCTCCTGGAGCACCTCCTCCCCCTCCTTCTTCACCACGCTTTGGTGTCTGCAGGGTTGTTTCTCTTTTATTGTCACTCCTCTCTTCTGGATGGTGTTGCACAGCAGTTTTTTCCCCTCCTTAAATACATTATCCCAGACACACTGCCACCATCGCTGATGGGCTCCACATTGGCCAGTGGCGGTCTGTCTTGGAGTTGGCTTGAACTGGCTCTGTTGGACATAGGGGAAGCTTTAGACATCTTTTCACAGAAGTCACTCCATAACCTCCCCACTACTGAAACTTTGCCATGCAAACTCAATACAATACTGCTGAATTTTGTTTTCCCAAATGCATTTTTGAGTCTCTCAAGCATTATTCAAGTATTGATCACTAGCATGGTGCTTAGTTTATGTTTGCACCTGATAATAGTTTGTTGTTTGAAAGGAAGTAAAATTGAAAATTTGAATTTGATAATATCTATATTAAGTTTTGGTATTGCAGCTGCCCTAGGAGTTAGTTTCATGGATACAGTCGGAACTTTTTTGCAGTGCAGGAAAGCTCAAAATCAGGCCTTAATGTGTAAACATTAAAACCTTCATAAAATTTTTGGGCAGTAATATTTCTTTGCAAATTTTGAAAATAATAAATCTGGTTATAAATCTGGTTCTGTAGAAGAATACTAAAGCCAAGAAAAATTTATCACTTCAACAGAGAAACAGGTCATAGATAGTTGAGTGGTGGTTTGTACAGTAAGGTTTCAAGAAAGAGTGGGCAACGTATGTGTTGGTTAGACTGCAAGGGGAGAACACTGAAAGTAAAGGAAGAGAAAAAGCAGAATCAGTTGTCAGGACGTAGACCCAGTTTTTTCTTTCCATTATGTCATACTCTAACACTCTTCAAGTGCTAAGAGTCTTCCCTAGGAACTGACAAGCTATGTAAGATGTTAAATCTGAGACAGCGAAAGACATAGGTTGAAAGTGATGCATCATTTAAAAAATTACCAACTTGTAGTGTAGAACTGTCTTAGAAACAAGTGTAGCATGTTTCAATAAGTTCAGGATGCAAGAGACTACTCCAGCTGCCATAAGCAGGATCATGCAACACCCCTCAATGCAATAAAATTGTGTTTTGACATACCTCAGAGCATAGCAGTTTTGATATTTTCAGAGAAAAATCCTGTGTGTTGTCTGCAATGAAGCATCAAGGGAGGGAGTGCAAGAAAATAATAAATACTGGGCAAATGCTCTTGGGTGTCTCTTGTACGTGACTGGGTGGAATATTATTCCTTCAGGGGCAGAGAACTGCAGAATGGCTTCTCAAAATTTCTGGCAAGAGCAGACTATGATTAGGTAGCAAATTGAAATCTTCCTGTTGTGAGTATGCAGAAATGCCTGTCAGTTACAAATTATCATTGACTTAGAGTAAGCAGTCCAACAGTGTCATTATTTTACCATAGCCCTGTGTAGCATGGCCAACCTATGGTCCTTATCCAGAAGTGACTGTTGCTAAGAAGCAAGCTCATTTCTACTTATCAAGTCTATTGCTTTATTTCACTGTTTAAATTCTCATTTTTTTCACCCGTGGTAACTGCTTTAATTACCAGATAACAACCATAAATGTATGATCATAAATACATAAACAAGTCTTTGTGTGCCTTTGAGTGTGTCATGCAGCTTCAGTGGCTTTCTATGTCTTTATCTGCCATATATTTTCTTTGCAAATTATGTACCTTATGACTCTGCAGAAAGATGTTTAAATATAAAAAATAAACATGGCAAGTAAGTATATTTGCAGGAAAAACTATAATCATGTCTTACACTCCGGCTGGATTATACACCTGGCCAGCAGATATTTTAGTGGTAAGAATTAGAAAGTTAATAACTTGACCGCTGATCACTCACCCTTCAATAAGGTATTCAGGTTTTGGCCAGATTCATTTTTGTGCTAGAATCTCTGCTACTGTTGAAATGGGTACTGTCAGTCTGATTTAACTGGAAGCAGTCTTTTGATTATTTAGAAGAATGTACTGGGAGCAAGGCAGATGCAGAAGAAATGCAGAACATTAAAAAAAAGAAAAACGAAAATTACATAATTCTCCAGGTACCTCACAAAAGAGACACAGCCAAGCTTATGTAACTCAAAGATTTTCTTTTGTTGGCAAAAAAGTTGCACAGTTATTTAAAATTCACCAACTTTTAAAGCAGAATTTCCCTTTTTACACTACTTTGTGGCAAGTCCCCTTTCTATTTTTAGCATCTCTAAGTGGTGGTTGAGAGTACTTTTTGTAACAGCTCTGTTTTGTTAAGGTAGAGGTAGATTTCTTGTTGGGTCAAGTAGTGCCTCAAAACTGGAATATGTTTATCAGAAGTTTCCTACAGAAAATCTACTAGGTGTCGTCAATATATACTAACACATATTTTGATGTGCAGTATCACACCAAAAAGCTGCATTTTCTGGGCTTGGTACTGAGTTTCAGCTCTGTATATATCACTGAGGTGAAAGCTCAATGCAGTCAGTGCCTTACAGGACTGAATTCTTTCATTGCTTGCTATGTAATGTAGATAACGATTCAGTTTGTAAAAAAGCTAACAATGTTTTCTCAGGCCATGTCTAACAAAAATACCCATCTGAGCTGTGGTATAAACAGACATAAATTAATAAATGCTGTTACTTGCAGGATAAGAGAGGGGGAAAAGCACTAAAACATTTTAAAAAATAGAAGAAAATTGTTTCATGAGAGTGGATAGCAAGTAAATATAGTAGATAATGTGAACTGCATATTTCAGAATGACAGCTCACTAGGCAAATTGTATCATTAAATGGTCTCAGATTTCCTCTTAGCTAGTACTCAGATAATAAAAATTGTATTGGTCTAGATGTGTGTTGGAAAACTGACAAAATAGGATAACCATATGAAAGAAAGCAAGATACAATTTTAAAGTAATCCAAGTATGATGGCTCTGTATGAAAGAGGGTTTTGTTATCTGGCTTTATCTTCTGCTGTGCTACCTCAATAAGCAAAACAATGTCCAGATTGAAGCTTAAGAAGTAAGAACTACTATACATGCTTGCTGTGCTCTGAGCAAGGGTTCACCTGAGCAAAGGAAAGAAACATTTTCAGAAGTATTTTATGAAGCTCAAACTGGTTCTTTTCCTCATGGTTTATGTGAAGTGTATTGAAGTCCTAAAAAGAATTGCATTGTCTTGAATTGCTTTAATTGTTGCCTTTACTGTCCAGATAGTCTGATACATATAGAAAATCAACAGCATTTAGCCTGGGTTCTGAGTAGTCTGTCCCCAGAAAGTTAACCATAGAAATCCTGCTGTGATGACAGAGGAGTTCTAGCAATAAAGCTTGCTTTAAAATAACATATCAGAGGGTGCTGTACCGTGAAATGTGGTAAAGAACAGCTTTGGAGTATAAGGAAGTATTTTCACATGGTGCTGGTGCTGAATATCTCATATGGTTCAACCATGGCCTTGTAGTAAGTGCTTGGCAAAATCTATAACACTGTTTAAAGATTTAATTAATGCAGTAGAAAAATTGGCCTGCCCTGTTTTCTACATAAGCAGAAACACCTCTGCTCTGAGTCTAACCTGATTATTAGACATCTCTGGGAAAGCATCTGCTGTTTCGGTCATGTTAAAACACTAAGGTTTCTTTTATCAGAGTCTGCAATAACAGGCTTAGATGTAGAGCATATTGTATGCTGCTATTATTAGGACTTTCAATGGATTCTGGCATACACAGTCATAATGTATTTTCTTTGATCATCTACAGCATTTGGGAATCTGCCATAGTGTACCACTTTCCCACTTTCAGTTTTTCTTTTTTTTTTTTTTTAAGCTTTCCTCTAGGAATTTTCCTTTCCTCATCTAGGGTAAATTTCTCTGTTTAAAATCATCACTGGAGCTGGAGAAAAATTTGGAATTTGCATGCCATAAAAGCTCCAATACTTGAACATTTTACAAAGTCAGAGGTCTCCAAAGAAGCAGGAAAACCATTAATTCTTTGGAGGGAGTGGGAGTGAAAAGTTTTGTTTAGAATTCATGTGAGATATAAAAAAACTGAAGCAGATGTGGTTTTTAAATTGTCACATTCTTATTTTCTTAGAGCCAGCTCAAATAAGGATTTTGTGTGTTCCAGGTGGCAATTTTGATGCACCTAAAGTATGTATTGCAGTTTAGGCATCCAGTGTAATCCCAAATAGCTGAAGATCTAAATTGGGATTGAGAAGAACTATCTACTTTGAATCACAGAGTACCTTTTCTTTACAATATCAAATCCTCTTGGGTAGGTGGAATTCAAAACTATTACTTTCAGCTATGCTGAACAACCTGGAGCTGCTTTTGAAGACTGGGTTCTGAATCAGATGAACTAATTTTCTTTAAACTGTTGTATTTACCTCAATAATATATTTTTAAATGAAAATGTATTCATGATTTGCTGGGACAGCTTGCCTTATGCAATTGAAAGGGATTGCTTGAAATTTCCTGCCCTCACCGTTGAAAGATGGAGCATGTCCTCGCCCTATGGACATTCCATTGTAATTC
>NW_010125511.1:43726-47437 GCF_000699245.1 Pterocles gutturalis
GCAGGAAAAAATGCTTCTTTGCAGTTTCTTGTTGCTCAGTGAGAATATGTTATTTTTAAAAAGGTGTGTCTTACTTTTAAGACCCTGATAGAATCTATGCAATTTGTGTCTGCTTTTTAGTCTTGATAGGTCTATATTCCAAAAAAAAGATTTTATTATTTCTCCAGTGCTTCTTTAGTGTTTGACAGTTTACAAAGAGTGTTCTAGTAAATGCCTAGTGATCTGACACTGCTGTTTTCACAAAGTATTTCTTAAATATGGCATAGTCAGATTACATTTGCAAAATATTTGGTAATTTGTATACGACTGTAAACATCTGCTGACTTCTACAATTTAAGAACAATCTGCATTCAGAGAAGGAGTTCTGCCTGGCAACCTTGAGCCATTGTTTCTCAAACAATTACAAAGTGTGAAATCCCTTAGTGAAACAGTGTGCACAAACAGGGAGGTAATCCTCTTCTGAAAGTCCAAATGATTTGCATATAGTTTTATTATAAAGTCCAATACTGGCACTATAGTGCCATCTACTGAAATGTCAAGAGGACCCACTGGTATCTGAGCAGAGTTTTCCACATGCCTCTTTCTATCTTGGATGTCAAATTCTCACATACCTCATACTTCTCTGCCTGTCTACAATTATCACTAACATTATCAAATTATTTTTTCTTCTTATACTGAGTCTTATTAGAGTTCTCAATCATAAAACCATTTCTGCTGCAGTGTTGTCACTTCAGTAGTGTTTATGCAGCAAACCCAGGAAAGTTAAGACACAGACTAAAAATAGTTCATACTAATGAGCCAGAAAAGTTTTTCTGCAACTTCGTTGTGTGCTGAGATCCCAAACATAGATTTAGAAGGAAATGGACAATGTAAACCAAGAGGTGGTTTCTGTTTTCAGGATCCCTGGTTTTGTTGTGTAATACAACTTATACAACCCACACAGAGGGTTTCTTGCTTGGGTTGGCTTAGTTGTGGGCTTAGTTTTTGTCTATGCTGCACGAAAGCACTATCTCAAACAAAAGGTCTACATCCAGTTTTTTCGTAGCCCCTGCACTCAGATCTTGCTATCCTTTTCTTTGCAGCTGGCCTCAGCTACCTCTCCTCCAAACAATATAGCTGCAGCCTGAAAGGAGAGCACAGAGTGCAACATTGTGAGTGGTGGAGCAAATCTGGGCATGGTCACTGCTCTTCTGACAGAGAAGGGGCTGCCATCCTCCCTTTGAATAGCTTCTTTTTCAGGAAGGTGACAACAACTGTGTACCAGTGGGTGGTGGGTGGCACAGCTCTAAAGGGGTCTAAGGCATGATTTTTAGTGGATTCCCAAAACCTAAGGACAATTATATTTTCAGTCCTGTGGGAGCAGCATCAGGTCTCATTTACTCAGAGCTTTGTAAGTTGTTTTAGCAAAAGGATTCCTAGGCATTGTTCTCACTTGTCATGGTACCTGTCATGATATTCTTTTCAATAAGGTAACTTCTTCTTAATCAGTAGCTCTAAAAGTGCTGAAAGTGGACTTTAGGTTGATGAATAATGTTTTTAATGAGTGCAGAGAGACAGAGTGAAGAGAAGTATGTGCTTAGAACAAAACACTGGGTAATATATTTAGACTCTAATGAGGGAAATTGAAGGTCTTAAAAAATATGAAAAGGCAGTGTTTTTACTACTCATGATCTGACACTCGTAATTTCCAGTTAGTCAGAACGGTTTTTTTCTGTCTGTGTCAGTTGAAATGAATATATATGTAAGGTAAACAGCACTGCATGTCACCTTTGAAGAGGAACATGGGGCTAGAAGTTTCACTTTACTGGGAAATATCTTTATGCCTCTTTGATAACAAAAATGAAGCCAGTAGGTTTCAAGACTTCTACAACTGTAAACTTCTTTGATTCAATGTAATAGTGTCAAAGCAGCGGATAAATCATAGCAAGAACATCAGTATGTAATGTAATATAATATAAAAAGCATCCAAAAGGACAGTAAAGGTTACAAGTTTAATGGCCAAATATCTGTATTGTAGAACCAGAAAACAATGTTCCATCCATTTTGTTGTAATAATAGTACTGATTTGAATTTACAAAGTTTCCTTTGTCTCTTTGCTGCAGCAAAGAGCAAGATATTTGGTAAAATATGCTAGAATCTTCTAAGGGTCTGAATGAAGACTAGAGGCACAGTGGTGCAGAAAGTTACAAATAACAGAAAGTATTTGTGGATGTGTATCAATAAACATAGTGGAGATGGGTGCCTTGGGGCAGCCAAGCTCTATACTTGCTGATGCCTTATGGAAGGGCACATTCTGTGTGAAACAAACTCAGCCTCTTTGTCAAAGGTGCCTTCATGGCTCAGTCTGTCTGGAGAATCATACTCTGATTTCATAGTAGTTTGCAAGTTCCAGATCTTGGTTTTAATCTGTTTTGGACTGGCAGAAATATATTTTATTTCCGTAAACATTGGAAGCACATGCTTGCATCGATCCTAGTCATGAAGGTCCTGGTTCCTGTGGTAAGCAATGCATGTTCACATCCTTTCCCTATCTGATTCAAGAGGCAGAAGGCAATGAAGGCAGAGAAGGTTGTGGGCTTTCCACTCACCCATCCCTTGGTAAATTCACGTCAGGTCAGCCAGATTCCAGGTCACCTTTTTGTATCGTTACCTGCAGAACTGGAGATTTCCTCTTACACTTAGACAGCAAAAGTTACCAAAATATATCCATGAATCCATATAGCACTGTCTCAAAATATTTTGCTGGAATGACATGGCTAATTTTAATGGCTATGTCAGCAGATGGTCACTGTCATTTATTTTGCTTTCAGAGCTTAGTGTTTTTGTGATGCTGGTTAAAATGTCTTGCCTGCTGTTCAGTTGTTTGCATTGGAATAATAATATCTCATTCTGCTGCTCGGGGATCCATAAAAATTGATCATTGGAGAGAATTTCTGTCACATCAAAAGGCTCTGTATCTAAACTCCCAAAGCTTTTCTAACCCAGCCTTCTCAGGCAAAGTGGCAAGGCCAGCTTAGTAACTTCATCACCAGCAACTTCATAAGCAACTAAGAAGAAGAACAAGCCAAAAATCTGAACTTGGTATGCTACGTATCCCATTCAGATAGAATTGATTAAACAATCAATTTATTGATAAATAATAAACAAAAAATTACAATCCAAATAATAAAGGAAAAAATGGTTCTGTCTGGGAAGACACTGTCCATTTTAACTTCAGACCCTAATATTGGGGTGGCCAACTAAGTTTAGAAAATGCCCTCTGACTACTCAAAAGCCATAGTTTTATCAGCAGTTGAAAAACTCTTAGGTGAGAGTGGTAGTACTTGATGGGTCAAAATGCTTATTTGTATAAAAATGTCATTTGGTCAGTTTTGTAAAACATATTTAGAAACCTTTTATAGCTAACTCCTAGTCTTTGATCCTCGCTTGTTTTATATGCAGGTACATATACTTTGCTAAGTAAACTTACTGAGTCCATTTTTTCAGCATTCAGACAGTAAAGACTTTTTAATTATAGTTTCTTAATGAGAAAAGTGCTTTCTCATAACTGATAAATGATGTGATTGCTTTGCAGAAGCAAGACATCTGCAGAGTTGTTTTTCCTGTGCTTTTTCAGTAGCCATCGTTATGTAACTTTACTTTTCAGGCACATTATGCTTCTGACTTTAAAATCCATAATGTGCTACATCACAGAATCACAGAATCACAGAA
>NW_010125512.1:0-70991 GCF_000699245.1 Pterocles gutturalis
CCTTCCTTGCCTATCCCTTCTGAAGAAAAAAAAAAGAGATGCTGATGGGCTAATTCATCTATGTGCAAAGAACTAGCACATGTATCAGCCTAAGTATCACCAAAGTGTTGTAGTAATGAATTTATAATACTTGGCTGAGCCATTAGCTTTTAAGCTCAGTTTCAGCCCGAAGTAGTTTGAAATAGCTGCATCACAAATGCCTGAGAATCCCTTTTTATACTGGAGGTATCACTTTTACCTTAATCAAGTTGTTCCTTATGGTACCAATATAACACCTTCAACACCTTTGTCTGTGGTATTGGAGATATAATACATCCTTTCTGTAAAATTTTGCTTTTGAGGCTGTGTTTCTGGAGAAAAAGGTAAGTACCATTAAGAACATTTTCTGTGAGAATTCAAGGGAGATTTTTATAAGGACAGAGACTGTTGACAAGATCCTTAAGCTGAGAATCTGCTGTAGCTGAGAGCTGATAAATACTAAGCAGATACTGGAAGGCAGCAGAAAGTCTTCCTCACACTCAGAAATTGGATGATGAACCCTTTTGCTTGGAGAGATAGGCAAAGTCCATAGAGACTAGAGCAGCACCGTGCCTCCCAGGCACAAATGTGTCCTACCTGCTGAGTTTTCAGATCTTCAGGTCTAAGAGGAAATAAAAACATAAAGGGAAATATTCTTGTTGATATCAACAGCATGTTCAGTTGTTTAAAGTTTTATGTACCCAGTGTAGAGCCTTGAAGCTGCTGATGACGTTTTTAGCATGTAACAGTTAGTGGTCCAGAGCAGCAATGGATTTGTGAGGTGATTGCCCATCACATGAGAACTGTAACAGACCATGGCCTGTAGCTGCTGAGGCTGTTCAGAATAAGCAGGTAAAGATTAAAAATACCCAGAATCATTAGCCATTTAAAAATATCTGAATCCTAATGATAATTTCTTGAAATTATCAAACAGTATATAAACTCCACAATCAATTTAATCCTAAAAGCTCTTTATTAACATTTTATTTTGAACTCTCTTTTGCTTTACTGTTTGTTTTATGTTTTTAAATTGTTATATGCTTCCTTGATAACACATGATAGCACTCATGTGATTGTATTCAGATTGTTCATTGGTTTTTATTCTATTGTAAAAATTATGTTTTCCTCTGGTTTTGGTATCTTCTTGTTAGCCTTGAATTGACTTTCTATGAAAAAATATTTGAAAAAATATAGAAGATTTTTTTATAGTAGTAGGCAATACTTATTTCGAAGTACCGCTGTCAAAGATTTTGATGTGACAAGACACAAGAGGAACTTCGAACACAAAAGGAAAAGAAATGCTTAACTGCTTCATGCTAGTAACAGTAGTGGCTTTAATGCCATAGAGCACCAGTCAGACAACAGAAGAATATTCAAACGTTTGCTACTCCATTGTACAATAAAATAAAATATAACATAAAGTCAAAAAATGCTGTTATACAGCAATGATACTATATTAAAAAAGTAGTGCAAAAGGTGACACATTACATTATTTTTGGCATTTTCCCTGATCTCATGTCATAACGAAAAAAGAAAAGACAGAAAACACATTTCTAAATGGAAGTTACATCCTAAACAAAATTTTAAAATTTGTTGGAGGAAAACTTTGCTAAATGCTCTGGCTTTGACAAAAATGTGGCCAACTCTTCCTTTAGCAATTCTTGGACCAGCAGTTGCAATTGTTGTAATGACTGTGCCCAGGAAAGGGCTCTGAATTCTTCCTTGATGCCTATTTGCTATTTCAATAAAGCTTCTTAAAACACCTCGGAGAGTAACTTCGACCTTCAAGGTCACTGTTTGTGTTAGTTCCCATGACTGGGGGAGGCAGTTCCGCTACCTTCTTTCATCTGAAGGGAGAGGTAGCGGAAACCCATGGGCTTTCGTTCCCAAGCAGAGGCAATTTCCTGCTCAGAGCAAAGGCAGGGTGGCTGGGAGAGGTTTCTTTTCCAAGGGTTAGGAGGTGTCTGTGCCAATGCAGAAAAGCTTTCAGAAAGCAAAACTTCAACAGGGACAAAGCTTCTGGAATTCAATTCTGTTTAAAAAAGGCTTGAAACTGAGAGCAGGCATTGCCTTTGCCTGTGTTTCCCAGGGCTTAATAAGTACTTTTTGAGGAAAGTGCACTGAATCCGAGAAACTCCTGACTCCACTACCACTTTCTCTCCTAACATGAGGCAGCCCCTCATTTTTTGCTGACTTTTCAGATTTGAAAGTATCAATGTCTTTTATAGTTCAAATAAAATATTGTTTCCCTATAAGATCTCTCCTAATTGAGCACCTGTATACAAACACAAAGGACCTGGATTTTGTTTTAGCCTTGTAAATAAAAAGCTTTGGATGTGATCCAGCCATTCAGTGAGGGAGCCAGATAATTGACAGTCTGGTCACAGCTGGCAGCCACACCAGTAGGGTTCCATAATACGATGGGAGGAGGGAAAGTAGGTATAAAATATACACTTTTTACAGGACAGGTTCTCACTAAAATAGCATATCTAATTCTTCAGCTGTAAATCTCAGAACTCTGTGGCTAAAATAAATAACTTTCTGTATAATGCTAACTAATTCCTGAATAATGCCACCCTTCCAGTAGAGCCATCTCAAAGTAAAACTTTCCTCTGTGGCAAACGTTGCTGATTTTTTGCCTTCACCCAGAGGTATGAAGATGGCAGAATCTGATCCTTACCAACTTAAGTCTTGACTTGCAGTAGTGGTTGTTTTGATTGAATACTTTATCAATACACTCATAAATCTGCACAGAAGTTTAAAATTTAGAAAACTACTGACAAAGTGAACGTTAAGATGGTAATGCCCAAGAAGTGCATAGAAGCTTTTAAAAATGTGAATTGTATTTCTCCAACAGGTGTTCTGACGACTCTCATCTTTCTCTTTTCCCATTTTCTTGAATTTGTGCACATCCTCGAGATACCCACTGTGATGTCTGGCTAGTCAGAATGCTTCCTGAGTTGCATTAATAATATTTGTTTTGGCACTGAATAACCTTGAAGGGGTTATGAGAGGAGTACAAAAGCATTCAGAAGCTTTTATCAGGTGTAGTTGCAGGTTTTATCTTAAAGTAAATGCTTAATATAGTTTTAGTTTCAAAGAGTCTTATGGGGTGCTGGTTTTATTCAGTATGTAATACTAAAGTCTTGCAATGTCTAAACCTCTTTCAGATGTTCATAAATGGTCTTACAGAACTTTTTTGTGCTTTTAAACAAATGTATCCATTCAAAAGATAAATGTACAAGATCTGCTGATATACAGTGGAATGCTTCAGTCTGCCTTTGTTTTGTACATATAAGAGTTTGTGTGTCTGGCCTGTTCCCAAGTTATTTTTGCTCCATCTGCCACAGCCTAGATTATAATGTCCCCCACATGAGTACACACCAAAAAGCTTTACAGAGGTACACATCTACATGTGTCACTATTACAAGAGGAGTTAGCCTGTTGAAAATTGGGTCCAGGGATAGTAAGCAAGCAACAAGCATCATTCCAGGTATAGTATTTTCCTTTTGATTTCTCCTGCCTATTTTTACAGTGACAGGAACATGTTTTGTGTTTTTAAAATTTTACCTTCTTTTTTGTTGAGTCTCACCAGACTTTAGATGTATGTGAAATGATAAGGCAAATCGACAAGATGGGATTTTGGGATAAAAATGAGGAGACGAAAAAAATATTTAGGTTTCTTGCTGGCCTTGTGGAGAGTTATTAACAGTACACAGACCTCTGTCACATTCACAAACTACTGCAAAAAAAGAGACGACAGTACTTTTTGTTCTAATCTTTCTTTCTATTCTAATAATTTAATACATTAGCTGTACAGTGATTGCCACAGGTTTTAATATTTAAATATCTCATCACTTTTCACATTAAATTTTAGGAAGAAGTCTGAAAGTGGACAGAATCTGTTTGATTTCAGTTTAAAAGAAAGATTTATCCTAAAATAGAGATCCATCCACAATGCAAAAAAAAAAAAATGGTTTAGTCCTTGCCAATGTTGCAGAGACTAGTTATAGTACTGAAAGCATAAAATAGAAAAATAATGGGTGATGGAAAGGCCAGAATAGGGCTCTCAAATTTTAGATTTTAACATATGGACTGCTCACTCCCTGCTCGGGTTGCTAGTCATTCCCAGATGGTGTCTTTAGTGAGTGATGGTGAGGGGAAAGGAGCAGGTGTCAACGGCAATTTTTTTTTATTTTTTCACATATATTAAATGGAAATTCTGGGTTCTATGCAAAAAAAAAAAAAAAAAAAAAAAAGGGAGAGAGAAAAGAATACAGGAAGAATGGGAAAAGGTAATGCATAACTTGGAATCTGAGGCTGAAATTAAGGAAATCCTACTGTTATGGGCTGATGAGTCAGGATCAGAATTTGGATCCAGATCTGAGATCCCCCATAAATTGCGCATAATAGCTTTCATGTAGGGCCTTGTTCAGCCCATATTATGGTATGCCCCAGCAACTGCAAGAAGAAGCTGCTCAGCAGAATTGTTAGTTTCTCCTTTGATGTACAGTGCATCAGAGCTCTCAAACACATGCTTAAAGATAGGTTTGCATACATGGTTAAATGTGTTTGTTTACACATTTAAACCTTATGTCAAAAAGATGGGGCTTGTGGTTTTAGTGCTGAACATTTGAGTTTATGATGTCAGGGATGATACTGATCTCTTTAAGCCTAAGGATGTTTTTTGCAAGAGGTTTCTTCTTATAAGAAACATTCTTTCGCTTCTCTTTGTTAACTCTTTGTTGATGACTAATGCTGGAGTGTGCCGAGTCCTAGTTCAGAGTGATTACACCTCCAGGTGCTGACTCCAGCCTCTAACTGACAGTGAGCCCAACTGGTCCTTCACATCTGGCAGTAAGAGCTCCTACTGCCCAATATGTGTCTCAGTTGTTCCTCATGTTTTTGTCCAGGTGTGTCATTAATTTGCAGGGTTTTTCCAGAATATAAGTAACATTTCTTTATGTGATATAATAAACCTAAATCTTGTTTTTATTCCTTATCATTTTCAGTTGTTTTTCTCAGTCTTTCTAACCTAGCTGGTTGATAATCTGATCTTATAATTAAAAAAGAAAAAAGGGAGCAAATTACCTGTGTGTCTCTGTTACAGACACAGCTTCTTTGTATGTAAACCCTAGTAAATGTATGAACCTGATCGGTATTTCTTTTGTTATTGTCAGAAATGCTGGATGCCGTGTCTGCTTTTGATCTTCCAGCTTTGCGAGTGAAATCTCTCACCAAAATCAGAGCTGAGGAGAAAGGTAAGGGTGTTAAGAAGCAGCTCATAAAGGAAAAAGTTAAATTTCTACAAAACATACAATCATAGAACATAAAATGTTCTTTTTTTGCTGGGCATGACTCAATGGCACACTCTAAAAATGTTGAAATGATCCTCAGAGCTTTGTAAAAACCAGCATTGCATATCTCATTATCATTCTAAATCACTGCCATGCAGTGGGTAAAAGCTCTATCTTTTTTGAATCCAAGGCAACTTAAAAGGATTATTGATTTTCCCTTTACTGAGGAATGAGAATCACATATTAGGAATGAAAGCTGCAGACACAAATATAATGACCTTTTTCTTTGGCTTCTCTTTTCTAACACAAAACAGAATAATTTTCATTGCTAGAGTGGATATTAAACAGTAAATCTTGTAGCAATGTACTTGCAAGTGTCTGTGCTTGTTTTATCCAATTAGCATACTTATCACAAGAGCAAAAAATGAGTAGATACAGCTTTTAATTTCTGGAGATATCAGTTCCATCCACAAAAACATTGAAAAGTCTCCAGCTGGATGTCTATTCCATCTGTCTCAGTACTGGAGGGAGGAGGGGTGCTTTCTCCCTGCAATTTTAATGCTGATGCATGATTTAGAGTAAATGGGTAATTTCAATGAGGGCAGAGGACCTTGGCTGACCTCTATTTTATTCCATGCATGTTTTTGTAGCACAGCCCCACATACACTTATCTATTAAACAGTGTTTCTGGTCATAGTCATGTCAATATTCTATTTACTGCCTTAATTATATAGAACTTAAAACAAACTTATCAATACTTGGCACATTACCTTAGGGGGAAATATCCTAACCATGAAACAGCATGAGAGCTATACTAAACCTACCTCAAACAAAAGCTTAAGTTTCCAACAAAGCCATTAAGGGCAGATTTTGTTTTTACACCCGCTGTGTTTCCATCTAATCACCTTTCATGCGAGCTTCTGAAACAATGGGTTGAAGCCGCACACGCTTCCAACTTTTTGATGTTTAGTTCCTTTCCTCCTAATTTAAACTAACTGCAATTTCCCCCCTGGTTATCACTTCTTTTCAGTAAAACTGCTCCTGAGTCAGCAATGTGTGCATGTGTGCGTGTGTGTGAAATTACATCCTTGACCTGCTTTCTCTGCTGATGGGGAAAAATATGGCGGAATTCTCATGGTGGAATATTTAAAATGCAACTCAATGCAGTCATCCACTTAGTCCAGATGTAAGTCAGAGTTGTGGCACAGCACCAAGAGAATTAAAAATAGATGCATGAAACCAAGAAACATCACAGCTCATTGTGCCTCTTGTTTCTGTGTTGTTTACACATTTGCAAACAAGCTCATATTTTTGAAAGACCAGGAGTTGCCTGGCAATGTACACTGCTGGTAAAAAACACAGTGGCTGGCAATTTGAATTAATTTGAATAAGATTGTTTTATATTTTTTGTTGGCATCTTCAGTGCTTCAGACAGCATCCCACTTTTGTAAGAGGGACAACTACATAGAGAGAGACAATGTCTGGAAAATTTGAACAACGAACTTAGAACAGAAAAAAGGAATTGTCGCAATTTTGTTGTTCTTTGTTACCCTTCATTGTGCTGAAGAGCATTTGACTATGATCTTGGCTTCCTACTACAAATCTGGTTGCTGGCCAGAAGAGAGGAGCAGTCAGTTCTGAGTGACTTGTTCTTTTGGATGATCAAATCTCAACCATGCAGGTTCCTACTCAGGCTAAGAAGAATTTTTGCCCCTCTGAAGACTCTAGGGTGGCTTAGCAATCCATGTGAGCTGAGAGCCACCTGGGATATGTCTTAGCATCAACCAAGTCTTGACACTCCGCTACATGCATTGATGTTTTCTGTTGTTAGAAGTTTTTTTTTTCTTGGTCAGTTTTGTTAGCTCTGTGCATCACACTTTCAGATGAAGCAATTTACGAGAAATCAGAGATAAGAAAACTGCAGAATTCCTCAACAGTCAAGAGTTTATTTAAGTCACAAGTATGTCTTGGTTGCAGGTCATATTGCTCTTATATACCTATCAATAGAGAAGATAGATTCACTGTTGACTTAATGTAACATCGACATGCCACATGAGCACCAGTTTATCATCTTTTGGGATATGCAGATTTCTACTAACCTATGTTACTTTTCTAGCTTATTCCGTGATATGTCATAGGTTTGATGTGACATACCCAAAATCATGTCTCTAAAGTTTGTAATTTGCACAAACTGTCACCCCTAATCTGTCTAAAGTATTATATCAAGAAAGATTATTTCATTTCTTTGTGATTGGGTGTGTGGATGTAGTATAAAGAAACATAGTAATCGAAAGAATACACACAATAACTAGTAAAATGTTACTAAAAAAGTATGTTTTATTTCTCCACACGTTTTCTTCTAGGGCCTAGCATATAATAGACTTGAAAGTTCATGATCCTTGATTGGCTTTCCAATTATGTTATTTGCTTTCGTATATTGAAACAACCACATGCTTGGAAACAACATAGCCAATTACAAATGGGAATGCGGTCACTAAACTTTTTATATTTATTTCATCTGTCTTGTGTAACTGAGCTTGCTAACTCTCTCTCCAAAATCGCCTTACTCTGTTTTCCTTTCACAGATGGGTGGGTTTTGGTGGCTTCATTACCCAGACCATAGATACCTGAGATTTCTTGAGAAGGAATTCTGAGAAAAGACGTTCAGTAGCCTGAAACAGCCACTGAGAAGGTGGAGTCTAAGGTAGCAGTAAAAGCAGATTGCAGAGTCTAAGGCTAAGAAAGCCACAGAAAGAACAACCTCTTTATGCCTAATGGGATCCAGAGAAAATGATGACTATTCTCTCAACTGGGAGAAGAAGTAGGAAGGTTGCCTTTATCAACAAAAGTGTTTGGGAAAAGTTTTAGGAAAAGCTCACCATGAGCCACAAAGAAAAAGAAGTGTGAGGAGTGGAAACATAGGTTCAGATACAAAGATTTTAGAAAAATATCTCCTATGGTACAATGTTGAATGTGGTAGGTTATGGCAGAACTTGCAAAAGCATCTCTAGGTAGGGGGCTGGAGTATGAGCCAAGCTGCAAGATGTTGGCCAGTTGAAGCTAGTAAAGTGAATGAAAGAGCCTTGAGGCTAGATGAAAAGGGAAGAAACATTGCTGCTGCTGCTTGATTACCTGGACCTACGGTGCAGCTTCTCAAGAGGGAATTCCCCTTTGGCTTCAAGGGAATATCGCATTACTATGTGATCCTGGAGGGACTGGCATGCCATTTGTGTTGGAGAGGCCAATCCACCTACTTACAGTGAAAGCTGAGGCAATGAACATACTGCTAAAGTTGGATAAATTCAGATTCATTTGAATTGCAAGTTCAGCCATGGGTTTTGGGGAGTTTTGTTGGGATATGTTGTCTGTATGTCTGTATGTATATTGTCTGCAACCATCTGATGATTATAAATTCTAGGTCTTAAGAACAGCAATAGTTGCAAATGTAATCTGTCTTTAATGATCTAGTTGTGTGTTTCAGTGCCTTTTAATCCTGTTAGAAGTAGACTGTGTCAGTTAATACAGAATGGTAAATATAAATGAGGATGGAATCTACTGCTACAGTAACCAAGATGAAAATTACAGAGAGAGTCATCATATTTCACATCACAATTGGAGTGTCTGAGATTAGGTGAAACTTGCCCTCTGTCCCTGTATAATCCACAATTAGACAGTATGTCATTTGGGATATGTATCTTCAACCTAAATGTTTTGTGTATACCTTTGGTAGAAGAGCAAAATTTGGGATTATTCTTTGGTCTTCCTCAGCAGGGTAGTCCCTGTGCTCCTTTGGTGCCTGATTATTTGAACAGCTAACATTAGAAATAGATGCTTTCTATAGCTACTTTACAGGGGGAAAAAAAATGGGCCTTTATTTAATCTCTGTTGTTCTTGTTCCATTAGGACATCCATCACTTGTTAGACCTCCCAGGAGCTCAACACTGCATCCATCAGTTACAATTCCTGTTTTAGTATTTTCTGTCAATACAACACAATAATATCAAGGTATATTACAGTCAGTTTTACATTTCAGAGCTAACTAATATAATTCAAGATAATGAGCTCCCATTAACTGTTTGGAAAACGAAGTCTGCCTGAAGTGCAGGGCATATTAGAACTTCTAAGACATACAGCTTTTTTTTGACAACAGGCAGATAGGAGTAAGACATACATGTTTTAGAAAGTGCAGAGCCCTTGGCATGATATAAAAGGTAATTTTCTGCTATTTTTGGATAAGCAATGAAACAGCCCTTAGTCTGCCATTACTGGATGCTTTTGAAGATTGTACTTACACTGCCATTAACAGAATAAGATGTGGGAGTGATGGATAATTTGTTGTGGTTAAAGCTGAGTGTGGTTATGCTTACAGTAATCAAGTGAATGTCATCCATTTTGAGAAAAAGTATAACACTTAGGGTTTTTTAATTAAGGTACGAGGATGAGTGTTTGTACTTGTCTTACTTTTAATAGCAGAACATGAGATAACAGCGGATAATATGTTACTGTTGCTAAAATCAACAACATTTACCTTAAAGGAATATTATACATGAGCCACCTTAACTAATTTCATTATGAGTACTTCCTAAGCTACGCCACATAGTGTGTTTGTTTTTCTCCCAATCTGAGCACTTGTGAGACCACACAGAGGGGTCACACAGGGGATCCAGTAGAAGTCACAAGACAAAAATTCTCTGCGAACTTATAATGAAAGATCACATCTGCTTCCAGGGGTTGAATTGAGGTTGCATAGACAATCTTGGTTTTTCTACTTTTTCTAACTTTTAAGTCTCTGGCATAGCAACTGCAATAGTAATCCTGCTATGTACTTTTAGATATAATTACTTATAGTTTTCAGACCTGAAAAAAGTGAACACAAAAATGTTTATTTTTGGACTAAACTAATCTCCACACCTGCCAAGGCAGAGACTTTCAGACTCATCACTCATAGTGCTACTACTTGAACCATCAAACTGTATTTTACACAGAAGGTGTTTTGAGACTTAGCAATTCAGTTTGAGGAGAATGGGCTCTGCAGATCCTCCCTGCTCTGTTTATCTTCCATTTTGCTGCAGTTTTCCCACTTTTACAGCTCTGATTTCTGTCCTGCCCCCCTGTCCCTTGACTTATCATTACCTTTGCTCTTCTCCAATCCTGTCCATTTTCTCTGCTTTGCACTTGTTCCCCCATCCCTGGTGCCTGTTGTCCATCCTTGATCCTCTGAGAGACTGAAGCTTGCCTAAGGGAGGTGGAATCTTCGCAGAATCTGAAAAAAAATTACCAAAGGTAATGCATTACCCTCCCTTAAATCTCTCATTGAGATCTGCCTGCTTTAACATGCCTGCAAAACACTTGGTGGCAGTTGGGTGCTGTGTCTGTAGTGAGTGTCATTCACCCACTGTTCAGAAGCATCTCACTATTCCCTGTTGCTTCATTTTATCTTCTTATTGCCTCTTGTCATTAAGTTAATTATGAACTCTCTTGGGCATGAAAAGTCTCTTTGTTGTGTAGTGCCTGGCAGGAATAGCACTGCAGCAACACGGATGATGATAGTATTTTAAAATGCATGCCACCATCACAGACATGTAATCCTCAGGAATGGAGCTCTGGAGCAGGTTATTACCTGCCATACTACACCTCATCACTTTCTGAAACCCGCCTTCACTAAAGCACTCACCAAAATAATTTTTCAGTCTGGTCCTTCAATCCCTTCAAGGGGACTGAGGACAGGACGTCACCCTGAATCACTCTAATTGTGGTTTAAGCATGTAAAAATGCACCTACTCCATGTTGTCTTATATGTAGTCCTCAAGCATCCATAAAAACAGTGAGTATAAAAATATGGGTTGCTCGGATGTTTTTGTTTTCATTGTGACTGCAAAATGTAGTTTATGAAAACTAGTTGTTCAGATGCAGTGGGAGTATTTGTAGATAAGCCTCAGCCTTAGTTAAATTTTTCTTTATTTTTCACTGATAACCTCATTAATAATAAATAGATTTGAAATATCATTTTCTATTTTAATCAAAACAAATGAAAAAGGGCTGGCTTCCAAAAAAAATTTAAATACTATAAAATAATTGCATTTTTTAGCTTTTTATGCTCATTTTCCATTGTTATATGTATTTTACTTGTTACTCTGTGTTGTACTCCCTGAGGACCAATTATATTCTGGTGGAGTTGGATAACCAATATTGTGAATAGTAGCTTTTTTACTCTTGGGATTTAGTGCTATTCCTGTATCAAGCATGCACATATGCACACACAGAAAATCAATCACAGTATTTCATGTTTTATTTTCATTATATTAATTGCATTCAAAATCATTCTGCCAATCAGTTGCTATGGTTTCTTACAGTTGTAGGTTTTGGAATCTCCACGTGCAGTGACTTAGATGACTTGAAATGCATTCGATACTTAACTTGTGACAAAACAACAGATACAAAGAATTAGGCTTTTATTTAGTGTTTTGATTTATAAAAATTTGAGTGCTTTTAGAGCAGAGTTAAGTCACAGAGCATGAACACCTAGAGAAAAGTTATATATGTATCTGAAGCTCTAAGTATCTGCTGTAGTTAGGTATTATGCCACTTACGGTTTATGTAAAAGAGCACATCTTTCGCAGATTCTTCACTCCTGTATGTGTTGTAATTTCTATAGTGGACAAAGGGGATGGAGCTGGAGAGGAAAAGTGAGATTAATTTACAAAGCAGGATTTTATCAATGTAATTTAAACATCTTTGGGATTTAAAAAAACAAACAAATTTTTCTGGAAATGTGTTCCATCCCAAAACTTTCACCCTCCCTTGGGCATGGCAGGTTTGCATCGTGATCCAAGCTTAAGGCAATATACCGCTCATTTACCCTTTTATTGAAAGTGAGGGGGTAGAGAGGGTGGTGGAGGTGGTGAAGGTGTTGCTTCTTTTCTGAAAACAGGTCGCTAAAGTCAATAATATTTAGATAGGCCCTCACCTGTGCAGACATAAGTGGGTTATGAAAGTAATGAAGAAATTGTAGTATCCATCCATTCTGCACAAATGTGTAAGCGTCAAGAATGACAGTTTTCCAGCTTTTTAAGTCTACTTTATTTGTAGAACAGACTACTCTGTTCCACCAAACCCAGCCCGGGTTGGTTTGTGGTATGGGAACAGAAATTACATTTTTTTAAAAGTGTGACTTCACATATCCTTTCTTTCCCATCATTCAGAACACTGAACCCAGCAGGAAAGGACAAAAGAACATTATCTAACAAAAGCCCATAGGCCCAAATCTCTAAAACTACCCCATTCCCTGAGGCTCTTGCCACTGTGCTCTGGCTGTTGCACTGTACGAAGGCACCTCTTCCAGCAGCAATCCTGTGATCCACCAGCTTGCCCTCTGAGAACAAATACTGGCCGGTACAGGCAGTGAACCAGTGACACCTGCCAGTTCAGTGCAGTTTCTCTCCCTTTTTTTAATCGCTGTGACATGTTCAGAAGCACTGTGTGCCAAAGCATGTATTGCATAGAGCAGTTTTTCCCATATGCCTTGGCACATCTCCACCAAGAAACTAAAACACCTCTTGCACTGCAGCTGGATGGTTCAAATGTGGACAGGCTTGAACAGCGTTTGAAGCTGGAATTACTCATGGAAAGTTCAATGCTTCCAATCCATGTGGAAAGCACTTTCTCCTTAATCTGATGACCCAGATGTCAGTAGTTTGTGTTGTATCAGAACATCTTATACCACAGTATTAAGAATACAAATTTTCTCTTTTTTTTGAGTATTATTCAGGTCTAAAGGGTCACTGGTGTGGATGTCAATAGAAGGTTAGATTAAAACAAATAAAAACATGGAGTAAGTTCACTACTTTTGTTTCATCAGTCTGTTTTCATTCTCAGTTTTTTAAGAAATTAAAAAAGGGATTTAGATTTGTGGACAAGTATGTGGGTCCAAGGCTTTAAAAATTTTTATTCCATTCTGTTTGGTGATCAGAAAAATTCTGATTTCTGCTGCCTAGGTAGTCATTTCTACACTCTTTACCACCATGTGTGCCCATGAACCTTTAAATCTGCTTGTGAATGTACTGAATTTAATAAAAATATAAATATTTTCACACAGTAATAGTTTGCTAAAAATGTGGTGTGAGTGGGTGAAAAGAAAAACAAACAAAAAAAAGACTACCTGAACAACTCCCGTAAAAACTGAGAAAAACACAGTTATGGACCTGTGAGGACAGGAGAGTGGACCTGCTGTAGACAGCAGGTTTGCAAAGAGATGCCCTTTTTATTTGCTCTGCTATAGTGTCCACCTTGTAATATTCTTTGTAAATAGTTCTTTGTAAGTAGTCTGTTGAAGGAATGAGTCTATTGGCAGGAATATTTGCAGAAAGAGCTATTTTTTAAAAAATACTGCAAAATATTTGCAGGTAGCAAATTTTAGATTTGGAGTTTAGACCACTTCCAAGCAAAGCTGGATTCTAGAAGTTGTTTTCATCCAGCAAGGGAGCAGATACTCACCCCTACTTCAGAGACATTTCTCATTACTTTGAGGATGTGATAGTCAAAGAGCACTCACAGATTTGGTGGTCTGAGTATTGTCCTTGCCTAGAAATAACCTGCTAGCGGTAAAGGAGCTTCAGTGACTTTTATCTCCCTCTTCCGTCTTCAAGAAATGTACAGCCCCCAACAAGAAAAATACAGCTGGATGTCTAGATCAGTCTCTATATATTTAATCAAAATAGGCTCTGCTACATTTTGAATTAATGTGTAAAGTCTGAATAGCTGGTATTATCTGCAGAAATGATGCAGCAAATTTTTAAGTAATATATTAAAAAAATGGCAAAGATTCAAGTAATGTGCTAAGTTGTTCTGACATTTTTTTACATAGCTCTTAAAATTAGTTAACATTTATAGTCTTATATGTGAGAATGAAACAGTTAAATATCTTTTTAAAGCTTCTTTCCTGAGACTTTGCAAGCCATGTTTCAGAAACTTTCCACATATGAGTTATATAATCCCTGTAAACATGGGATTTAAAAAGGGAAATGTGACAGACCTTTATCTATATGTAGCACTGGTATTTTCCATGGTAAGATAATGTTTTTCTCTTGCCCTTTTTTTCCCTTTTGTTGTAGCTAATTTCAGTCTGTTTGTTTGTTTGTTTACAGCCACTATTTTTGTTAATTCTTTCCATTTGCTCCAGTCTCAGTCTTAACATTTTCCATTGCCACGGCTCTGCAGGCATCAGATGGTCCCTCAAAACACCAAAGGCTCTGGAGATGCCACATGCAACATTACACTCAGACAGCAATGCAGTTTTCCTACCATATGTAGCGATAGAATACGATTATATGGAGTTACACAGAAGAGAGATGGAAAATGCTTGGTGAACGTTCACAAGAGCACCAGACCATGGAGAACAGTACACCTGGGTGACAATGGAAGAACCAGTTGCAGGAAACCTGCAGAGGAACACACTGGGCTGAAGACCTACACTAAGGCAAAAGGGGGAAAAAAAAAAAAAAAAAAAAGAAAAAAAAAGGTTAAGAAAGATAAGAAAAAAAAAAGGTTAAGAAAGATAAGGCAGTTGGGAGGGAAAAGTAATGCTCTGTTGCTTTTCAGCCTTTGGGAATTGTTGACTTGCTGTTGCTGAAGTCTCCCATAGCTTTTCTATCAGCTCTGAGGAGCAGTGTTAAGATATACAGAAGTGAATTAGAATGGGACAAGCTATTTGTATGAATTCCCAGTTCCCAAGCAGCTTCATGCAGCCCAGCTGCAAGATGGCTGTGGCTCTTTGTCTCACAGTCCTGCTCATTCAAGCAGCAGCAGTACAACATCAGATGTGCCAGCAGGCAGACAGCTTAAGGCTGGGTGGCTGCAAGTATCTTTCAATTACTAAGCTGCTTGTTGAATGCCAAAAATTGTAACAATATATGACAAGAAAATAACAGAGGTGTATTATAAAAAATAATCACAGAAATATAAAAAACCTGTTTTCTACTGGAGCATTTCAGGCTGAATAGTACAATGCAACATTGCTTCAGTTTTTAATTTTTTTTTTCCAGTCCTGAAGTTAGCAAACAACATTTACAGATATGAAATGAAAACCCTGAGACTTAAGCTAGCAGAATGTTAGTTGGGATTTATGTTTTTCAAGCCTGTCCTGAGGTGGTCTGAGTCCAAGTTTTCTATTAACCAAGTGCCCAAAGTTCACAGTGGTCTCGGTACTCTGAGAATTCATTCTGGTCCATCTTTGGCCCTGCTTGATTTTATTTCTATTTTCAGACAAGCACAATAAGTCTGTACAGCTGATAGAGTCAGGCTACATTTATTATCAGTCTCAGTTATCAGTTCACAGCAGGGACAACTCAGTGGTTGCTGGCTGAAACATAAGCCTCGCGTATGGGTTGTATTTTTCCTTTTTTTACCTCTAGCTCAAAGGAAAATCAAACTGTGACTCTTTCTAGCTCATTCTTCCCTAGGTCAGTTGCAGATTTTACTGTGCTTTTGCCTGTCAAAGGTGATGATGGAAGCTAAAGATGGCTTCTCTCACAGTAGATGTTGGTCCCATGCCCGATCAAAAACTTTGTAGGATTTCTGACAGGGTATGGGTAATTAGCCTCTCTCTTGATTAAGTACTTATTTAGATTTAAAAGTGCCGCCTATCTAAATCCTCTTTTCTCAAATCATAGTGTTACAATGAGATACAGTGCCCTTTTTATTCCCAGACCCACGCTACTCTCAGATGCTGAACAGCTGGTATATTTTCTCTCTGAAAGGAGTGAAGTGTTTTCTTCATTTACAAAATTGTAAAAGCCTTTGGACTGCTAAGATGAAATGAGATGTACAAGTACAGCACACTGTAAAAATAACAAAGAAAAGAGAGCACCTTTTATGTTCTCTTTAAACCCAAGGCTTCCTTGTGTGCTCTGAACCTGCAAGTGCTATTGATTGGGAGATCAAGGTGCTGAGTCTGCCTGTGATTAAGCACTTTGTACTTACTGGTATCCCACCAGCTAATCAATTCTCCCTACCCTCCACATTCATTCCTGTTGCCCATTAGAGCTGTTACACTTCACAGGCTCACGTTATCCTTTAAATAATAGCCAATCCAGTCTGTAGACTGTCCTGAGTGTGTGGTGACTTTGGTAACCAGAAAGCACCACCTTAGCACAGAAGAAAAATCCAATAGCACACCTTAATAATTTAATTTCATAAAATTAGAAAGGTTAAAAGATTAGATCACAATTCCATTCCTGAAGGGTTCTCATAAATTATTGCTGAATACACATGTATAGATAGTACACATACCCGCTGGAGTCAGTCTCCGGTTTTGTCCTAAAGACTGTTTTGTCTTATTTATCAATAGCTGTCCTCGCTTCAAGAGAAAATAGATGTGGCTACACTGCAACTCAATTTCAAAACAGGTGATAGTGAGGGAGTTGCAACCTGCAAGGTACCTGTAGGGCTTAATCCAGTATGACAACTGGTGTTTGGGCTTTTCAAAGCAGGGCTCCCTGCTCTTAGAGTATCTGGCAGCTGGCCGATTCAGACACTCAGAAGTATCTGAGAAAAACTAATCTGATCCAATTTGCTTTTTGCTCATTTATGGCTTGAAAAGGATGTCAGGCATAGATTGCTTATTTATGAGTGACTTCCTGGTTGGCCTTAGGACAACAGCTTTTTCTACCCTGGAAAAAAGCCTTGAACTAGGTACAGAGGTTTGGTTCTTTCTATCTAGCAATCTCTCACTGTTGAAGCCAGTCAGAGCTGAGGTATGCAGCTGAGCTCTAATCATCATTGAAGGTCAAGGCAGCAAAGGGTGGCAACTTGACAGAAAAGCAACTACTAATTCACAAATTTGAGATCTGAAATTCACAACAGCTTAGCTAGATGATGCCTTCTGTTTAGCTGAATGGGCAGATCAGCGAGATGAGAGGTGGTAAAGCTCTGTGATAGTCTTGTTGTAGTGGTTTTTACGCAGGTTCCTTTGAGGATGGTAAAAAATTTCAAAGTGCAGTGATTTGGTGCACTGAACTTTAATAACACAGGATATAAGATTGGCTATTTATTTTTCCTGGGTTTGATATATGAGACAGACACAAATTGTTCTGAAATTTTACAATGGAGTTCTATGCTTTGACTTCAATCTTTGTTTCTGACACCACCTAGTAAAAGAATTACAGCATACGTTTAGGTGGAAATGATGGAGTGGGGCTTTTCATGGCGTCTGTTTCCATCTAAGTATTTTACATATCTGTTTTGGTCACCATTCCAGCATATAACTGATCATATGTGAGATGCCTGTTAATGTAGAAGCTGCTGGATGTATTTTTCAGTTTATACATGCTTTGTTCATAAAATACTGCTAGTGCCCTTCTCAATGATGTTCAAAACAAGTACTTATAATTTATTCTGCTCTGTCATACATGGTTTCTATAATCTGTTCAAAATTAATGTCTTCCTTTTTAGTGAATCCCTAATGTCTGAGTGCTTCCTAGTCAAAGTCCAAATATTCTTCAAACATAAGTCAAGTGTCATTCATATAAAGAGCTGCTTGTTGCCTTTTGGGATATTTAAGTACTAGCCTGAAATAGACACATCTGTCTTTTAGCATATAGAAATAAAATACAAGTAGCATAGCTTTCTTTTTCTCTTTTTATGGAACTGAACTTATTAAGCACTTGACCATGAATCACATGTATGTGTAGGTTGCAGGTGTTTACCCTTGGACATTTAATTTTGGTGCAATGCCCAAGAAAACATGTGGTCAACCAGCTCCCCCTAGAAAAGGGTGTGGTGAATTAATTATTTCCTCCAAAGACTGAAAAAATTTATGCTCCTGAAATGGACCTCAGAACAGCCAGTAAAAACTGGATGAGCACTCCTCTATACAAAAAATCCTTCTCGTAGCCAAGTCATGGTCTCTATTGAACTATAGCTAGCAGATGGCTCTGGAAATAAGCATACTGGGAAGAATGCCAAAGGGCATTATTAAGATCTTCAGCCCACAAAAGGACTCTCATTAATTGCTTTTCCCTACTCAGGCCATATAAACTGCAGTGTGTGGGACGAGACATGAGGAAACTAAGCTGAAAATTCCAGGGCCATCAGATAAGTAGCAAGTATTGTCTTCAGAAAAACGAGTGGTCATTATAAGTTTTAGGTCATCTGATTGATTCAGTGTCATACTTCAAATAAATGTTGAAACAACTCCTTAAAATGCTTTATTTTTGTCTTTAAGTACATTGTCAAAAAGCAAACTTATTTATTAAAGCCTGATTTGTTTGGGGGTTTTCTTAGCAAATACCTTATTGTATAGTGAGGAAGCACTTATAAAGTAAAACGTGACAATAATTTGGGCATGTCAATTTGTTGGTTAGCTTCAACTTAGCACCAGAATCAAGCCAGAAAATCTTAGAATCAGCTTTGTGTTCAGATGCGTTGGGTCAGACTTGATCTGACCCACCAGCTTGACCAATTGTTTGCTGTATAGATCAACCTATATAGCCTAACTGTGGCCTTATACCACATGGCCCTCCATTTGCAGTCCCCTTTTTTAATGGCATTTATTTATTTCAGTGAGATTTCACTTTACCCTTTAAAAATTCAGTGATTTTGTCTTTGTTAAAACTGTAAAAAACTTGGTAAAGATCTGACAGAGGAGAGCTCTTGTGTCAGTCTTTTATTAGCAGATAGTTGAAGAAAATAGTTCTGGTTTCTAAATTGTGTAGGGACCAGATTCCACCTTCATGCCTTTCAGTGTCCAAGTCATATATTAGTTCTTATTCACATCTACATGTAGTTAAGCTTGTCTGGAAGCATTTTAACTTCTCTTATTTTTCCAATAACTTCTGAGAAATTGCTGCAGGTCCTACACCCAGTACCACAGCTTAGGCAAAGCTCTATATTATAACTTCACAATTATATTATTTTTCAGTCAGAACTAATAATGCTGTCCATTGACCTGGATAGCAAGAATAAGGAGGGGAAAAAAACAACAAACCTAAACAAAAAAGGTAAGTGCCATAAGAAGCAAGACATCAAATTCAGAAAGAAACCACGTGCTCATATAGTAGCTTCTCTCAAATCCAGTTTGACAAAATGTACTGTGGAAAACTAGGGACTTCTACTGAGTAGTATTTTCTTAGAACATGTTCTTTCACTCAATCCTAAGCCAATAGACTGAAAGTAGTGCCTAAAATAAAGTCTTCAAGAAAATGTAATCTGATTTATTTTTTTTTTTTATGACATACAAAACCTGCAAGCTTTTAGCTAAAAACTTGAAGTTCTGCCTAACTTCAAAGAAATATGTTCAGATCTCTTCAAACTATTTAGGGATTGTTTAAAGCCTACATCTTATTTAAGATATTTATGCTCTGGAACATATGGTCTTACAACTCATGTCTGAAACATTGGAACAAGGAGACAGAGGGAAATTACATGAAAATACAATTGAAATTCTCATGTGTTTGTTGCCTGAAGCCAAGGAGCAGAACAGGAATAGACAGACATGTTGCAGAGTAGAGAACTCCAGTGTCTGCAGCTCAGTATAGAAATATCAAAGGCTTTGCAATTAAAACCAGGCATTTTTGAGAAGTTAGCACCATACGTGAGGAGTTGTTGGGAAAATCAACCTCATCCTAAAGAAGGGCCTCTAAATAGCAAGAAAAACTACAAAGGGAGCTCTGACACTATGATTGTTAGTGCAAAATAATCAGACTCAAGTTGAAGGAAAAAGACAGAAATCTGAGAGAAAATGTAGGGGGTCATAGCACTGCAAAAGTATTGCAAAAAGAAAAAAAGGGGTGATACACACATGACAGAGTGAAAAATGCGTATGCATGGGTTTCCCTGTGAGAAACAGCACTATTTTCTGTCTTAACACTGACGCTAACTTGAAAAGATACTTGTAGAAAGAATTCATAAAAGTTGACATGGAAATGTCATTTGCTGCCGGGTAGCAGAGTGACTCAGAGTATGGATTTATTTAATCACAAAGCATTACAGTTTGAGCGAGGGCCCTGTCTAGCATGCCACCTGATTAAAAAGATATGTCAAAGTAATAAACACCTAAAAATGAAGCTGACCCCCTGTTGGAGTCCCCCAAGCACAGAATTACACTGATTCTAGTGGAGACTGTGCATAAAGGACTGGCAAGCATCCAAAGAAGAGGGAGAAGATAGGAAGAATCACCAGTTGCATAGGGAGGGCACAAGGTAATCAAGCTTTATCTCGCACACTAGATGCAGAGCTACAAACATCTCAGCAAAATAACTCTCTCTACAAGCACTGTGCCCTCTCCTTCAAAACACAAAGTCTCTGTCATGCGGGGGAGCACAATTTATATGCAGTACCCTTCACTCATCACCCTGCCTAAAGGCACAGTCTGGGTGCTGGGGTATTATGGGAATACTGATTTTAAATAAGAATAAAATTGGCTACAACTACTTTGTCTGCAGTATCTTTTTTCTTTTTACTGGGAATAAATGGAAAGCACTGTGCAAGAACAAATTTGACCAAGAATTGCTTTAACAAGTCTAAATAAATACAGTGCTTAAGCAGCATAGATCACTTGGTCAATCTCCTCCTACTAGGTCCTCTCCCACAGTCTTGATGTCAGTCCTTGCAATCCATACAGCCCTTCTCATAGTGTAAGACTGAGGATTTCTCAAAGTGCTAGTTTTAAGACCTGCAGTATTTTTAATTCAGATGTTTCAGAATTTTTTTTTACTCTGCCAGCACTACAGAATTTATCTGCATTGTAAGGCTCACTCTTCTTAGGATTAAGAGCATTTACTAGGACTGAGGGTACAATTGCAGCACAGAAAAAGTACTTGGGTCAGTTATAAACTAGCTCATGCACCAAAACCTGGTGGGAATCTACAGTCTGACACTTGTATAATACAGACTTTTAACTGGGAATATGGGTACTCCTGTTACGGATTTCAGTTTGTTTGGTATGTGTCAGACAGTAGGATATGTGTAAAACTCCATTTCATAAGGACAGCTTTCTTCTGGGAAAACACCTAGGTCAGAAGTTTCTAATGAGGATATCCATTTTGGATATATTAAATTGAAAACCCTAAAACCTGAAACCTCCAGAGGCAGATAGATGTGGTGACTGTCATGTTTAGGAATTAAGTCCAACTGAAAAGCCTGTGCATGGAAAAGTGATTTATATCCCCCTCAAAAGAGAGCAGAGTCTTCTGCTACAGCCACTTCAGGGGGTTGCACTGATGGAGGCAGCTCTGGCCCTACCCGAAGAAAGTACCAAAGAAGATCATTGCCAAGTAATCCTGTCCATTCCTCCTTTCTGATCACTACCGTCTACTGCATGTCTATGCTGGTCCTCTGTCATTTTTTTGTTCCAAAGAGGCTGCAGTGTCTTGATTCTTACACATCTTCATTTCTGGTAAATAGTCTGAGTGGAAGCCTAATTCAGATTCTTAGATTTACTACCTAGAGGGGTCTGCTTTCTCCCCACCGACTCTGTGGGGAATCAAGGAAGCTTAGCCACTGTAACTGAAGGTTAGCCAAAGTCCAATTTCACTGCAGAATTACCAGACACAAGTATCCCGTACCCTGAGAGCTCCAAAAATGTGCAACTGGCTAAAGGTTCCTAAAATTCTTGTAAAAAATATTTGTCATCTGCTGCCTGTTTCTGGTGAATCACCTCAGTGTAGAGGTTTGGCTCCAAATTCCACCAAAAATATTCATGGAAAAATAACATCCTTTTCTTTTACACTTGGAGCACTTCCTATTTTCTCTTTGAAGGTGTGGAGAAGTCTTCTTCTAGACTTTTCTGTAAAGGATTAATGGCTTCTTTACCCATAGTCACTTTCCATGCTCTTGGGTACTCTCCTGTATTTTTATCCATTGCTCACAGTCCTGTGTTCCAGCTCTTTCCCATATTTCCTTCCATCCCCTGCATGTTATGCCTGTAAAGGAATAAACAATGTGAGGAAAGCTTTATCAATAAAATCACTATAGATCACTAGTATCTACACAGTGCTGTCCATCTATCACTGTAAGAAGCCAGTTTTAAAATTGTGTAGGAAGCCACTCTGTTACAACCGAAATTTTTGAACTCATGTAAGCAGGAAATTTAAAATGAAAAATTGACAAATTAAAGTAACTAGAATTGACTTAATTGTAACTTGGATAAGTAGTCTGCTTGAACCCTCCAAATATGGTAAAAATCCATCCATTAGATGGATTTCTGCTCTCCCATTGCTTTCTCACTTTTCCTGTTGCTACTATTTTCCTTGTCTCCTGTATATTTAATATCCTTTATGGTTTAAAAGTTGCTTTTACAAATATTTGCAGCCTTTGATGTTTTGTAGTTGATCGATTAATAACCTCAAACTGCTTAGTGACCTCCTATCTCTATAAACGATCTCATCAGATGAAGTTTAACACACACTCTATGTTACAGGCTTGAGAATGTAGAAAAGTACTGTGGGAGGAACTGGTTTCCATTAATTCTCTTTGAATCCAGGAGCCAAGTAGTTAAAATATTTTTTCTGTTTTCTTTTTTTTATCTCTTTTTTTTTCCCCTTCCTACCCAAAGAAACCAGGTTGAGTGCAGAGAATTCTGTGCTTTCACTGGATATTGCAGGACAGACTCTGCACACCTCTGTTTCTCCATGTGGACATCACATTAGGACTTGGTTTGGGAATTCCTGAGGAAAAATGTCCATTAGTGTGATGCTTTGAGCTTCACTGTATCCATCTTTATTTGGGACCACATTCAATGCTGAAGTTGGAAAAGTCCATGAATGCTCTGACATAGTTGGATATCCTGCCAAGTGATTGCCCTCAAAAGGCATGCTGACCTCAGTATGCTAGTTTAGGCATAAAATACAAGCTCTTAGACAAGTTCTGGAGGTATCACAGTGAGGAGGGTATTTTGGCAGTTGGAGCATGTGGTACAGTGCAGCCCTCTGGTGTGACAATACCCTACAGCTAGTGCTGACCGAGCTGACTCTGAAGACATGGCGTGCTGCCTGGGCTATTCACTCTCTGCCGTATAAGTTTACACTTTGAAAAGACAAGGAGGAAGTGAGAGGGCAGAAGTCCCCCAGCTAAGGACAGACAACAGAAGACATTTTGATTCAGGCTGCAGCACGCATCTGGCAACTTGTATGCTGTGCTTTTCCACATGCTAATACACACAGATGAGTACTTTGCTCAGGGGGGTCAGACCAGAGAGCAGCCAGTGTATCTTAGAGGCATTTTGCCACAGTACAGGAGGAATACAGCATACATTAACCTAGGCAGCATGGCTGTACTCTGCTCATTCTTCAGCAATATGACAGCAACAGAAGATTTTTGCCGTACAATAGACAAGCCAAATACAAATTCTGCAAAGTCAGGCAAATTCTTCTAATTTCTCGTGAATAGGGAATACAACTCTGTTCATGCTGTTGTTTTTCAAACATACAAACACAAAATACAAATAAGGTATTATTGCAAGGCCCAGCCCAGGCAAAATATGGCAGCAATCATAGCACTTCAGAGAACTTAGTTTTCTGTCATCTACCACCAGATTATAGACTTTTCCTTTGTAAAGCAAACACACTGTGTTTATGAAAACAGGAGCAATACTGATAAGCAACATAATCTCTGACTTCAGTGGGTGCTGCTTGAAACCTCACCTGGTGCTCAGTGTCAGTTCTGGGACTAGGTCAGTCTGGAAGACAAAAGGTTTAAGAAAGATGTGAAGACAGCTCTCAAATATGTAAAAATGTCGCTGCAAACAGGGAAAGAATAAATTGCTCTCTGGAGCCACTAGGTAAAGGACAAAAAATAATGGGTTTAAGTTGCAACAGAGAGGCTAATAAAGTGACTGTAGAGGGGCTGTGGAATCGTCACCACTTCAGGTGCCCATGGGCAGCATCAGCAGACGTCTCCCAGCAGCAGTGGGGCAGAACAGCTGCTCCTCAGAGTGGGAGTGGGGACCTCCCAAAGATCCCTTCCTACTCTTTGCTTCAATTTCACTTGGTAGACGTGAGGCACAGGGCCTGAATTAATTTACAAACTTTTTTTGAAGTGTGTACACATGTAAGAATCTTATTCATAGATCATGGTGAAGAGTGAGGAAAAGTAATGGAGTTTTCCTTCAGATGTCAGTTCTAAACCAAGTGTTATATTGTATAATAAGGCTTTATTTAGGACAGCACTTATGTAATATTTTATTTTAGAATGCTAATGGTATTAAAATGTTTTACTTTGGTTTTAGTTCAAAACAGCACTCTGAATATTTGGAGTCCCTAGACAGTTCCTCTGCTGTGACTGAATACAGTATTCAGCTTAGTGCATAAAGTCCATTCACTGTATTGTGAGAGAAGTTTGAAAATATGCCCCAGAACATCCACCTGTACCCAACCTCTTGCAGACTTGCAGTGTTTGATATGTAATTAGGTTTCTACAGTGGCAGTATACATTATATAGAATTGACCTGTTGCTCTGAGCATGGACTGTGATTCTATATATTTCTCTCTCTCGTTGTTTTGCCATAACACAGCTAAACTAGATGATCTTTAAGGTCCTTTCCAACCCTAACCATTCTATGATTCTATGATAAAACTGTTAAATCAGTCTTACAGTATAAGTGCTGAGGATGATGCTAGAGATGAAAGAAGCAAGGACAAGGATGCATCTGCATGGTACGGTAGTTAGGGGCATCTCTAAGCTCGGGATGGCTGCATCCCTGCTGGAGCAGGGATAATCCAAGCAGGAGCCTCGCTCACCAAGTTTCTCAGAGGAGTGGAGCCAGACGATTTGCTCTGACAAAAGCCAGACTACAAGCCACTGAGAGGGCCACGTAGCTGGCTGAGGACATTAGCCATATTGTAAGCGTGAGTCCTGAGCTAGCATAACAATACAGATGTAGTCCATGCTTTTCACTATTTAGGAAGATTTCTGTGCCTGCTAAACATCTGCCACTATCCATTTTCTGAGTTAACATTAAATATTGCTGTAAAATATTTCAGTTCAGACAGTATTCTGAAAGATCAACTTTTAACAAAACACAGGGAAGTTTATATTAAAAGGCATAGGAAAGACCTTTAAAAGGTATAGGTAGAGGTTTGGGATAGCAAAACCATATTATTTTGTGCCAGAAGGTTGGCTGTGTGGTTGCTAATTTGGAGCAAAAGATTGGTATAGTATCTGATTTAGGAAACGCAGATTTATGGCATTGTGGATTGGCTTTGTGTCCTGAAAATGTTTTCTAACTTGTAAAAGACTCTCATAAAATATCTGTTTTGGGAAATAGGGAACGAAAGTCCACTGTTATAATGAGCTTTTACACATGAATCGAGTTAAGCATATGCTTAAGTCTCTTTCTGTGTCAACACTCCTGGCCTTTTGATTTCTGTAAAGTAATGTAAAAATGTAAAGGTGAAAAAAAAAAAAAAAAAGAAGAATAGCTACTTCAAAAAAGCTTCTGTTACAATTTATAGCAATTGATGATGTATTCCAATTAGGTTCATTAAGCCCTGATATAACCGAAGTCAAGGTAGCATTACACTAGCGTGAATTTGGCTTAATTGACCTAAACAAAAAGCTTCTGAGTATGTGATTCATAATTAGCATCTGACTGTATAAATAGTTTTGCTTTTCCTAAAGACTAGTAAGTATTTTGATCCCACTTATGTCCTCTTATTTTGCAGACTTTCTCTATTACTGTTGTTCAATAAGGCATAATACTTATTAATTTTATTTTATGTGTTTGTGTATATTTTGGGGAGATTTTTTAATGCATTTATTCCACATTGCATGGAATCTCCCAGATATGTGCTTTGTGATGTTGTGCATGAAGTGCATCTTCATTATCCATTATAAGAATGCAGCAAGAGAGTACTGAGACATTGGGATAGGAGAAGAAAAGAAAATGAGAACAGAAATGGTGACATTTCAGGAGTGTGTGCAGAGTTATGAGACTCCAATGCACCATGATTCGTAACACTAAGAAAACTTATGCTACAAGAATGAGGGGTTTTTTCCTTAGGTCACAAATTAAAAGACTTAGTTTAAGAAATGCCTAAGCAGTATTAAGTTATGCCCCTTGTGTTGATGGATTGTAACTTTATTTACAGATTGCATAGAAATCGTGCCATTCAAGACTTGTGTTGAGGTCTTGTGGATATCTTTTTTTCTTGTTATTTAGTGGACTGATAATTTCTGATTTCTTATTCAATTCATTGCTCCACATGCCTTGTCCACTTCTGCAAAATTGCATTCAGATTCCCCCAAACTGGGGATCGATAGCTCACAACTTGCCCTATGTATGCTCAGGTTTCCCTATATATGGCCTCTTTGATGGCTTTGATTCTTTGCCTAGGATTTGTGGATCTCCAATAGCCTGACTGCTCTGAGCAGGCTACAAAGATGTCACAACTCTGGATGTGTCCACAGCACTTGTGCAGACCACCAAAGAAGCACGTACATGCAAAGTTCAGGATGTATTGGCCTTACAGCACACGTGCTGAAATGGTGGTCTGTGCATGTACTCAAAGTCTCCTGGGCTCTAGAAGCTTTTGCCTTAATTGAACATGTGCTATAGGCCTGACTTTTCTCAGAAACAGGTTATCTGTATTTCATGTGTGCAACTGCTCTGAGGTATCCCAGATGCATCAATTTCCCTGGCTTTGCATTATCTGGACAGAAATCCTGGACAGAAATATGGGAATCCTGCCTTTCCGCCTTTAATACGAGCAGCACTAGGGAAAGAAATATGGCACTATATTAGCATGCAGTTTATTGATACTAAATTGGCTGTTGTAATCGTGGTTGAAGTCATTATTCTTCTGTATTAGCTGGGCATTACTTTATGCATGATAACGTTATTTTAATACTGCAGGTTATATCATCTGCTTTCCCCTCCCCACACTCCTGCCCTGTTTCATGCGGTTTCCCCACTTTCCAGCAGTGGGATGCATTGCAGTTTGATTGTCCGTCCAGTCCCAGCTTTCCACCCTTCTAAAGTAAGAAATTAGTGAACGTATGTCCCCTTTTCACCTTCTAGGTGCCAGCCTGCTGGTGCTATGCAAGGTGAAAGAGAGCATAAATAGGAAATATAATTTGTACTTCCTTATTAATACTGTATCTCTGTTATCATTTGTCACCTCCTTTGTTACTGTAAGTGCTGTGCAGAATCTCATTAGTGGTCATGCTTTCTGGTTTCTGTTCTCTGTTTTAAATCTGTTTCTCATTTCCTGGCTGTTAGTTTTTGCTTGAAGGTTGTTTTAATTTACGGTATTGTCATTCTGTCTCCTATTTGCGGTGCGAGATGATGGTCTGTGTGCATTTCTAAGAGTTCTTGTAGCTTTCCAGATTCATGTAATTCTTTCTTTCAAGGACTCACAAGTTCATATTATTTTGCATAATGTCGTTGTTGTCTGGATAAAAATTATTGCACTTTTAAGCATCAGTAAAGACAATTATCGTCTGATTTAGAGTATTCTAAGGTTTGCATTTTAGATGGGCTTTTTCCATGCCAGCAGATGAGCAATTAAACAGCTGCACAGATGTTACTGAGGATCTTTCAAGAACATTTCATTGCAATCTGCTGGGCAGTGCTTTTGCAGTGAGAGTCCAGAACATTTAAGTCCAGCTAGGACAAAGGAAATCAAGGGCTGATGGGTGCTCTTCTGTATGACATCAAGAAACAGAGTGTTTCCCATAAAGTAAGAGAAATTATTTTGAGAAATTGGCCCATACCTTCTTTTTGCCTCTTGGAGTTATAATTGAGTAGCCATCTTACATCTAAAAAGAAGAACTGTATTTGAAAGAAATCATAAAATCATCTTCCCAAACACACAAGTACCTTGAAGTCATGAGGTCTTATGAAACATTGGCAGGGGGAAGAAATATTCCTTATTTGGGTTCCCTACCTTTGGGACTTACATTCACATGATCATATTTTATTCCATAACCACATGGGATGAATGTATACTCCAGTTTAATGACGCGAATGCAGTTTCAAAAGCTCTGAATATAAGAAGAGGGTCCAATATTTGTAAGACTTCAATAATTTGGTGATGCTGACATCTTTGATATTTCTTTTTCCTTTTCTTCATGAAAAAAAGTTGTGTTTTTGTCCTGGTTTTAGAGAGTGCAGTTGATGAACTTAATATTTGATCGCACATGTCAACTTAACTTGGCTGTTTTCTTACACAACAAAAAAGCTTTCACGATTTACATCATACAAACAGAAGTATTTCCAGAGAAGAGCACCTCAAATCAGCCACTTCAGGTGACAATTTTGACAGCAATACAGGTAAAATCCAAAACTTGTCTCATGAGTAGCCTGAAGAGATGTAGATTGGTACTAGAAGTATTCTTTTAAGGTTGATGTCTGAAATCATACAAAAATGAACATATTCAAGTAAGGTTAATATGACCTTAGCTTTGATGATGTTCATAAGTGTTCAGACAAAGTAGTGCTAGGTTTGGTAAGTGCTTCTGAATATCGGGATGTTTTCACTTGGGCCTTAACTTTAAGTACTCTTGCTATGACTTCACTTGATCAGTCCAAGAAGTAGATAGGTTTTCAGGTGCTGATTTGGCCTGGAGAGTGTGAATAAGAGACTCTTACATTGCTTTGGAAAGTGCTAAAATCATCACTTTAGTTTTTATATAGTTATCAAATATTTCCTCCATGTTGATGTTCTTTCCTATTTTTCCTAACCTTTTCTCAGGCCCAACATCTTCCAACATAAAGAACTAATTTGCTGCTTATCCGCTTTGTTCTGATCTTCGGTTGCTTTTACTTGAGTCTAAAATTTGAACAAAATATTTTGTTCCTTTATACTGCCTGATGCCAGCAGAGGGCCAGGGGGAACACAAGAGGTGTATGCTACTCCTCCTTGTTTCAGGGCAGAAACTTGAACCTGGCAGTTGGAAGTTACCAACGAGGAAGCAGAAGGGCTATAGCTCAGTTCTTTTTATAGTATTAATACTGTAAATGATGGGAAAATGTGATGTGTGGTTGAGATGCATTCCTATTCAGTGTGGCCTTCTCCATCCCAGAGCATCTATTTTGGAGAAACCTCAATGCAGGCTTAGCCTGCTGCATGACAGGTGCAGATGAGTTCTCCAGGGAGACGAATTGTGGAGGTTTAGCAGGCAGTTTTCCACAGTCTAATGGCTTGTTGAAAAATTGGTGGAATTTTATGAAGAAGGCAAAGACATACTATTCCCCCAGCACCTTTTCAGCCCATGCTCCGAGACACGGGGCTGTCAGAGCCACCAAAGAAAAAGGTGCCAGAATTTTTTATATGCGGAAAATGAAACTGTGTAAGCACTAATCTTCTCAGAAAAGGGGACTTTTTTTGTGTGGTCTTGTGTTTATTCTTTTTCCCTGGAGCTTGCTTCCCCATCTTTTCCACAAAACAAACAAATAAATAAAAATCTTAAGACAGAATGACAACATGGGAAGTATCATCCTGATTGCTTGAAGATTGATAGTTGTAAACAACTGGAAAACAGCTTATGTAATGAGCAATGTCTGATTTCCTCAGCAGTTAGGGAAGAAACTGCTTACTCTATAACTAAGTTGTTGTCAATTTTACTCCATCTGATGAAGATGCTGGGTGAAAGAATGATCTGCCTGACACCAGTGGAAATTTGGTATTGTAGCAGGGTTCCATTCTCTATTGAGATAGGTTACTACTTTGTATCTAAATGCTGATTACAGAAACTGATGTGACTAATTAAAAACTCTACTTAGTGTCAGAGGTATTTAAGGAGACAGTCACAGCAGAACAGTGAACACTAACAACTGTCAACTTGTTAAAATCAAAAATAATAATATTTTAGATGAAGCAAGCCTAGGCTGTATTGACAGATCATTGTAACTAGGCAGCTCCTCAAACAAAACCAGGCCAGCTGAATTTTGTTAACAAATTATTTTACAGCAAAGAAATTTGCAAAACATTGAGAACTCAGCCTTTTGATTTCATTGGTTGCTGATTTTCATTATCTTGCATACTCAGGCCAATGTCACCCAATTAAGTAATAATTTATTTGCTCTAATTGATAGTTTAATAAATAAGGATGAGACAGAACAATATTTGAAATTATGAAACCCATGAGAACACAGGTACAAAGGCATGAACTTTAATTAAAAAGGGGAAAAAATGGGACTCCATTGCAGACTCTCTTCTGACTTGCACAGCTAACAAAATTTGCTGCATGAGATGGTGTCGTGGATGAAATATCTCACACAGTTATGATTTAGCAGCAATTCAGATAGATTTATTAATGGTGTGAGGTAGATCAATGGTTAAATCTTAGCAGAACTTAATCATCAACCAGTTTAAAGATTAACAAGGTGATTCAGTGGATTACGTTATGATTAAAATAGCAACTTACTTACAGATTCCAGAATGACAAGATTCATGCTAACTTACTGCAAGATATCCTAAGTCAATATATATGAATATATGTATAAACACAAAACATGCAAACACCACAGAAATACTTGGATACAGTGATATATATATATAAGTGGGGAAACTAGCCTATAGTTAAAAGTTCCCTCTTCCTTCTCAAGTTTAGAGTAAATACAATGCATCAGCATTCCTCAATGGGCAATAATTGAGCCTCAAGTGGTAGAACTTTGCCCTGGCTTTCGGACGACTCTGCCAGCAGACACTTCTTAAACCTTTCTGGTCTAATGCTTGAGAAGTGTCCCAACTCAGGAGAGATGCTGGACCCAGCCCACTGCGATCCTGGAGAGCTCAAAGGGTCTTGCTTAGGATCACTATTTATAGGGTCTGAGATGATTGACTTTTGTTCAGGTACATTACCATTTTGGCCTACCTCTAATGGTGTAATATTCTGTTTCTTTCTACTCCTACCCCTTGGGTCCAACCCCAGTACAGATGTACCAGACTGTTCCGACCCAGGTACAGATGTACTAGGTTGTCAAGAGATGATTGACTGGAGGAAGCAGGAGCCAGGTAAGTTAAGGGGGTGCCTTAACGTTTGGATTCACCACCTTCACAATCAATTCCTGACTCATCTTAGGCTAATATGAGGCCCAGGAGAAGAATCACACCAAGCACCGAGCGACTCAGGAGGTAGGGGGGTAGGGGTGGTTGCACCACCACAGATAGTAAGCCATAGTGAAAGCTGCTAATCAGGAATCCTGGAAACCCTCAATGCTGGAGTCATCTGTTGAGTTACTTGGACAGCGTGACAGCAGGAGCTCAGGCACAAAAAGGGAAGATTTATTCCAGAAGTCATGAAAGGGTTCTCAGGGAATGACAGAGTTACTGACCAAAGAAAATATTCAGTTCATATGTGCTCTTCAGAGGGTTGTTTCTCCTCCTGGATGGAAATTTTTTATTGCAGGTATCTGGCAATTCTACTGTAATGACAGTGATACAGTACTGAAGAAAAAAAAAAAACATTAAAGGGATGACAGACTGAAAAAACTTGAGCAGGATTGTGAGTTTAAAAAGCAGTTAGAAGGGAAGAAATAATCCCCAGAAAGATTATTTTCAAAGTCCATTAAAAAATCTGATATTAAACTGTCAGCAAGAGAATTCGGATTCATTTCGTCATTTCTGCTGTGGGTACTCTCAAAGAACAGTCAGACCTCCTTTTTCTTTTTTTTCTTTTTTTTTTTTTTTTTTTTTTTTTTTTTTTTTTTTTTTTTTTTGGAACTATTGAGCATTTGCTTCTCTTGCTGATTTTGAATAGAAGCCTCGGGGACTCCATGCTGCTAAGAATGAGGCCTATGATCATTAGCTGAAGGACCTGATCATAAAAGGGATTTCTTATCGGAGTCTTAGGGTCTCTTTGCACAGGGCTTTTCCTTGGAAGAGGAAGAAAATAAATGAGAAAAGAGACAGTGCAGATGATAAATTTTTACTACTTCATCAGCCTCTGCTGATGGTTTCCATTACCATCTTTCTGATCACTTCTTTCCAGCCTTTCTCTTCTTATCTTCTCCACCTGAGAAACATTCTATATCTCACCCTTTTTGTTCTCTCCCTCACTTCCCTTTTTTACCACTGTCTTTTCCCATGTATTTCACTTACCATCTCTCTGATAATTATTCTACTGCTTCCCTATCCCTTTCTGCCCCTCTGCCAACAATAAAAGGGGGTGGAAATGCCTAAGAAAACCACAGATACCCTGGGAATTACAATTATATTTGCTGCCATTGCATTGCTAACTGTTCTGGAGGTAGGGATGGGGTGGAATCCAGCCTCGTATCTGCCATGTTAATGTGGATTGGAGGCCTGCTGGAGAGGCGCATCTACTACTAAATTTTTCTGCACTGCCTAGCACAAAGGGAGCCACACACTTGGTTGGTTGTTCATTAGGTGCTATCACAACAACCGTAATTAATACTGTGATGAATCAGTTGACCATAATTTTTTGGCTTATGTAGCTTCCAAAGATGAGTGCATTCAAAATTCACAACATTAATTATTAAATTGGTCCATGATTGCTTTGAATTTGTAATTTCTTTCTAAGACATGAAGATTTAAATAATCCATTTAGTCATCGTTGTTACATATTAATTCACTGTTTGGTTAGACTCTGGGCAGGCTACCATGTTAGGGTCATTTTAACTACTGTTTTCATTAACGATTATTATATCTGCTCCTGGAGTCTATGCAAATGAAGGTTAGTATGAATTTGTCAGAATTATCTTAACTTCATTCCATTTGTCAGGCATAGCAGGTTCTTATCTAGTTCATTGTTTTGGGAAAGCTTTTCTGCACTTGTCTCTTTAATTCCATTTTGCATGCAGGGCTGGTGGTTTCTGCACTGTAGCCCATGCTTCCCATGGGGGTTTTGTTTGCTCATGAAATTGCTTCTGATGATAACACTGCACTTCAAGGCCTGCATGTATATTCCTTTGTGTCATTGTGTACTACTCAGGCATGTACTCTACTTTACTACGTCCCTTTAAGAAAATAGCATTATTTATTATGACAACAAATAATCTAAAATTTGCTGTGTAAGTTGAGGGGCAGAAAATGTTCTCTCTCCAGAGAATGCCAGTCTGAACAGAAAGCAGAGTTAATACAGAAGTAAGCAAATCTCAATGGATTTTTTTATTCCTTTTTACATAAATTCTTGATAAAGAGAAATGTTAGGGCAACACAGTTGTTCCTTTTAGCTACATAAAAATAGTAGAAATCATTACACATGATCTTGTGTTTTATTGTACACATGGAAATTTGTAGCTGGCTTACTGATTAATAAGCTATAGGAAGGCTGTTGACACTTGGCCTGTGATGTTAGATTGTGTGCTTCCTCCTCCTCTTCCTCGCTGCTGGATTTGTGGAATAGAAGAAAAACATTGGATTTTACCCTGGTTATAGTTTTCCATGTATTTTTCCCCTTCCTTGCCTCTCTCCTTCTCCTGTTAGCACTAAGGCAAAGAGATCATTGTGGTGTCAAAAATGTCAATATACCTGACTTCTTGATGACAGACCTCAAATGTTGTATCTTTCTTTCAGACTTTTGCAACCAGCACCTTCACTGATATTACTCCTAATTTGTTTATAGAGGTATAAGTTAAAGCAGAATTATAAATTCCTCCATATGCTTGTCACGTAACGTCAGGAGGGAGAAGTAGAAAACAATCCAGAAGCTTTCAACAGAATAAGAGGACAGGGGATGTGAGTTTAAAGAAAGCCAGCAAGGCAGCAGGGAAAGCAAGCAAGCACATCTCTGCTGTTCAGGGATTTTGTTCATTTCCTGGTCTGCCTTATGATGGAGGATTTCTCCTGCCTGTACCTGAGCGCAGCAAGGGAAGAGGGGGCCTTCCCTCCGTTTGCAGTCTTTTCAGGGATCCAGACCCTATTGGGACTCTTCTGGTACACTCCAGAAACAAACCTGGAGTTTTTTTTTCCCACAAGATTATTTAAAAAAATCTACTGTCTGGCTTTACAAATTCTGATGCAAATTATGTAGCAACGGGTTTACAGCTCTTATTAATAAAATTAAGAGACCCAAACCAGCTTCTTCATTTTGCTTTAAGATATCCAAGTTTTAAAACAATCAACGTTTTATGAGTTCATAATGGACCAGGTCAAAAAAGCTTTACACGCTCAACAAAATCGAAGTGCTTTTACTATAATCTTCCATTAAGGTTGTATCTTCCTACTGCTATCACCTTCACAGAGTCATACATTAAGAAAGGATTTTCCAGAAGTAGGAACTCCATTTCCTTCTGAAGTGCAATGTGTTTGAAAGCTACATCATCCAATCTGAAAATGTTAATATAAACAACTCCATTTTGAAGCAAATTATAAGTCAAAATTTATTGTTGTTCAGTTTGAAGCCTTGAAAAGACTTATTAGAAATACAATAAGTAGTCTCACAGAGACTCAGTTTCAACCTCATAGAGGGCCAGACTGAAATCTGATTTTTTCGTTGTTTGGTTGGTTTGGTTTCTTTTTTATGAGTAGAGGGTGTGGATTGCTTCATCTAAAAAAAATGAAGCAAATACCAGGTGTATACTGTTGCCTCTTTCTTGATTGGAAAACTTCAACAGTTCACACAAACACATTTTGGCTTGACTGATAATTCATTTAAATGAATGGTTTAAAAAAATCTGAAAAAGAGGTATTCAGCTTATAGTGAAATTTATTAGTGATATTTAGTTATCTGCCTTTGAAAAGTCTTCTTCATCCCATTTCCAAGCTTTCTACAGGCTAAAAGGAAAAAAAATACCGGTCTTGAAACACAGACAAATGTTAGCAAATGGAGACCGTTCCACTGCAAAATCAGGACTAATTTCATCTACCTTAAGGCAAGTAGAAATGCTTCTAATGCATTAGTTTGGGTGTGCTTTCGCTATAGCAAATGAAGAAAAGCACCTCCCAGACAATTCTTCACACCACCTTGAGCTGTGTCTGCAGGGGCAAGCAGTGCAGGAGCAGCTTGTCCTGAGGACACAGCACAAACACAATGCCATTTAGTATGGGGAAGATGTTTTGGGCTAGCCTGAGTTTTGCCAAGAACCCGTTTGCAGTTGAGTATACTAGATGTACACCTGAAAGCTTTTTCATCAGGTTGCACTGTCCATGGCTGCTCCACAAGGCCAATCAAAGGGTGCTCAACAGGAGCAGCTTCTCAAATGTCTTCCTGACATTGTGCTAATATTGAGTAAATTCCCCATCCCCCCACAGGTACTCTTCTGTTTCTGTTTTAAAACATTCCTAGGAGGGTATATTAAACTTGACGTCTAAGTTTTAGATAGTTAAAATTAGGTGTAAAATGAATCTCTGAAGTATGGAAGCCATTCTCAGACGTTGATTCTGAATAAGCTAATCTTCTCTGCAAGCATGTCTCAAATATAAAGAGCAGGTAGTGCTTCAGAAATAGCCATTTCTTCCTCTCTCAATTTTGGAACAAAAAGGGGGGAAATAAATTACTCTGCCAGTAAAATAAATGTTCATAAAATAATTTTTTTTTTTTGCTTATATTCATCATCAGGTTCTGATGGTGCATTTAATTTGTGACTCAGATTTTTAAAAATTACCTTATAGAGTACTGTATTTCATGAAGGACTCTTCAGCGCAGGGATTACTGAACATTGTTTTCCCAATAGCCGATCCTTGCTTACTAAGGCAGTTCCAGTGGGAACGTCTTCCCACTTGTGCAAAATACTTCCCATGCATAATAATGCTGTTCCTCTGCACTCATTAGTGATTGTGTGACAGCCTTGTGGTATTTACAGTTGTTAGTGTAAGGAAGCTACACACTTGGGGAAGTTTTCATCTTCTCTGAGTTTAAAAATAAATAAATACAATACAATAACTGGTGAACAAGACTCGGTGTTCAAAGTTTAGTTCTCACTGGGTATACCTGCAGTTTTCAGAACAGTAGAGGATTTAATTTTTCTTCTTTTGTGCAATGACTAGCAAGGTTATTTCAATTTTGTAATTCTCATTGTGGCTTTTTGATTTTATTGTATTTCCTCATTGAATCTGAGACACAAAAGTTATTTTTTTTACAAAATATCCAGATTAATTTTCAGTCTTACAAACTGGTAAGCTGAGATATTTATGATAAAGGTTTCTCTTTGTCACCTTTCTCCTCTAAGAAATCCTAGCCTGAATAGCAGAAGAGCTCTGTAATATGTTTTGTGCAGAACATAGGTTTTACTTCACCTTAATTCTTCTTCATTTTTTCCTTTCTCCTTTTCCCTTCTTGCCAGTGCTACAAAAATTTTTAATGCCTACAAACCAGAAAAGCTTCTCAAGCCAAGACGTACACTTCATGCAAAAAGCAAAACAAAATAGTAACGGAAAACCTTCAAAAAATGACCCTGCCCAGTGTAGGGTAAGTAGATGGTAAGTTTAGAGAGCGAAGACACATTTTAAGCATTTAGAGTAAATTTAAGATCCTAATCCCTGAACTATAATACCTCTGTATTTGTTAAAATACAGTAGATATAGAGAAATGGGGGGAAAAAAATCCTGTAGGAATGTTTATACAACAAAAGGAAATAATGAATGCATTCTGCAGAATTGGAATATAAACCTTTTCTTTCATTTCTTATCAACCCACACAGTCTGAGGGTTTCATTGTCCTCGCTTGCTTTCATATTCAGATACATTTCATTGTGATGCATTTGATATTTACAGCCTAAACTAAGATTTTATCCCCAGCCTTTTTTCAGTTGCATTTAACTTTCTTAAGCTTCACTGTACACACTGATATCATGCATGCAAAGTCATAGAAAAGCCATATTGGCAGTTTTCCCTTACAGGCTCTAATCTGAAAACGTTGGTTTGTCACGGGAAAGAAGCTCTAGAAGAGTAAAACTTGGCTTGATTTGTACCTGCAACTGAAACCTAGTTGATTCAGTATTTCAGTTGTGAGGATTATAGTTAAGCCTACACCTTCTGACTTTCCATGTCAAGTTGCGTTGAAGTCAATTCTGTGCATGTCGTACTTGCTGACTATAAATGCTTATAACTTTAAACATAGTGATCATGCTTGCATCACATGCAAGCCGCCCTCTTTTTTAATCTCAGACAGACATTAATCCAAAATATTTTAAAATCCATTTTGACAAACACTGAGGTTTTTCAGATCACATATTAAACAGAGCAAAGAACGGGTTGCTCTCCTTCAAAGGCAAGTATGTGGAGAGGTCTGCTTGAGAGAAACTATTCAGAGTCTGTGAGGAAAAAAATCCTGCCTGAATGCCTTCAGCCTGATAAATGGAGAGGAAGGGGCTGTATCTGGGGTAGGAGATTGTGGAAGATAGTGTGGCCTTGTTCTTTTTAGGAAAAGAGTAGAAGTAAGAGATTCCTAAGGTAGTTTCCTACAGGAAAGGAAGAAAATCTTTCAAATATGCTTCCTCTCTTGCCTTTCCAAGAATTTATTTTACTTTTGCAGTTATGTCCCTAATGAAAGGTAAAACTTTGAGACAAATCAGTTTGTCCTTTTTCACATAAACTGGGAGTTTCAATTAAATCCCAGGTTTGACAAAAACTTTATTCACTGTTAAAGCCATCCAGAGGGACCTGGACAAGCATGAGAAGTGGGCCCATGTGAATCTCATGAGGTTCAACAAGGCCATGTGCAAGGTACTGCACCTCAGTTGAGGCAACCCTTTCATCAATACAGGCTGGGAGATGAAAGAATAAAGAGCAGCCCGGCCGAGAAGGACTGGGGTTACTGGTGGATGAAAAGCTGGATCTGGGCCGGCAATGTGCACTTGCAGCCCAGAAAGCCAGCTGCATCCTGGGCTGCATCAAAAGAAGCGTGACCAGCAGGTCGAGGGAGGTGATTCTCCCCCTCTACTCTGCTCTCGTGAGACCCCACCTGCAGTACTGCATCCAGCTCTGGAGACCTCAGCACAGGAAGGACATGGACCTGTTGGAGCAGGTCCAGAGGAGGGCCACAAAGTTAGTCAGAGGGCTGGAGCACCTCCCATATGAGGGCAGGCTGAGACCATTGGGGTTGTTCAGCCTGAAGAAGAGAAGGCTCCGGGAGACCTTCTAGAAGCCTTCCAGTACTTCAAGGCAGCCTACAGGAGAGATGGGGAGGCACTCTTCATCAGGGAGTGTAGTGATAGGATGTGGGTAATGGTTTTAAGCTGAAAGATGGTAGATTTAGTTTGGATATTAGCAAAAACTTTTTTACTGTGAGGGTGGTGAGACACTGGAACAGGTTGCCCAGAGAAGCTGTGGATGCCCCATCCCTGGAGGTGTTCAAGGCCAGGCTGGATGAGGCTTTGAGCAACATGGTCTAGTGGAGGGTGTCCCCGACCATGGTAGGGGGATTGGAACAAGATGATCTTTAAGGTCCTTTCCAACCCAAACCATTCTATGTTTCTATGAAAGGTTCAACCCTTTCTCACATTTTTTTTTTCTATCTTTTTAGTAAAGCCCTTTTTCTTGTTCAAACACCCTTTGGAACTTTGAGTATGTTTCTTTTTAGACAAGAAAATTGATGTCCACAAATTAGCAATAATTTCTTTTATATTTATTGATCAATGAAAGCTTGTTTGCCATGCAGTGAATGTTCTTTCTATTTGTAATTTTCCACCCTTGCACAAATGTGGATTTGCTTTCTGGGATACCTTTCTGTCACTAATGTTTCTGCTGGTGATCATGCAGATTTATCACAACTGTAGGTTTTTCAAAATCTTTGCTTTCTTGCTGCATGGAATATTTCTGATGTCAAAATCACTGCAGCAGCTGCAAACTGTGTGTGCTTCCAAAGTCACCTTTCACTTTAGTGCATTGGCTCTGTCTGATTTGGACCCTCTTAAGTGTGTGAACTTAAGTATTTGGACCTCTTAAGCGCGACCATGCTGCTGGAAGATGGACAGTAAGATAACAACTTGCAGATTTTATGTGGGCACAAGAAAGTTTTTGTAGAACAGATATATAAAAAATTTTTTATGAGGAAGAAGATTTTGTGATCCCAGTGGTGACAAGAGAGAGAATTTTAAAGCAAAGATGCTCCCAGCTCAATCCCCTTTGACCCATCAGACTCAGTAATGTGTCTGAATGTTAATGTTGAACAATAGCATAAATTGCCTAGCTACATCCATGCCAGGATTATTTTTAGATTAATGAGAGATGGTTTGAATTAGAGAAACTGGATCTAGAGTGGACTTTAATAAGCAAAAATGTTGGTGGGTTTGCTAGCCAGGATTTTGGTTTGGACTGTTACAAAGAGAGACCATTTGTGAATCCTGTTATTAAGTTCCTGCTTTTCTTTTCCAAATACTGAAGAAGCTCTATTTGGAGCCAAAACCCACTCAGTGTCCTGGAGCAGTTGCTGCCATGGGCCTGGGTCTGCCTTCGATCGTTATTCCAGGGCGGTCTCAGGAGAGGTCGGCAGAGCTCAGAGTCCCAGAGCAAGCGACAGTGGGAGATGTGCTGCTTTGCTCCAGCTGCTCCCCTGAGCTGAGGAACTTCACCTTCTCTCACGTGGGGAACAGGATATTCCTTGGAGGAAGGCAGGGCTGTGAAAGTCCACAGTTCATTCCTTGGGTTTCTGTGGTGCAACAAATGCTTTGCATGGCACAGTGCCAGCTGGCCTGGCCAGGGTCAGTGTAATACAACAATTCAGGTGCAACAAGCCTTGAGGAGTGGGGCAAAGAAAATGTGACTGAGAGATCACTCAGAAAAAAATCAGCTTTGAAGGCTTATCCTCAGTTTTCAAAACCAGAAGATACTTCAGAAGCAACGACAAAATACAGTGCTGGAAAAAATTACATAAAACCTGAAACAAAAAAGCTCATTTTAAAAAGCTTTCTGTATTTTCCAGAACAATTTGCATTAAAATAGCTCCTCTTTAAAAAAAATAAAAGTTATTTTTAACCTGTTTTTCAATCTGTTATTTTCGGTCTCTCATTCTGTTGATCTCAGCAAATAAGCATTCACTGTGCTCCATCCGGATCTTTTTTATTCAGCTTTTTCTTATTAAACCCCCAGATTAAGCAGTAGAACAGAAAATATAAACATCCAAGAATACTTCAGTACTGGGTTAATTCAAACCCCCTCACTGGCAGGTTGCACTAACCTGTCTGACAGTGCACTCAGACGGAGAAGAAGGGCTTACTCGCTTCTGCAGACCCTGCCATGAAAACAGTCACTGGTAACAGAAGACAGAAACATCTTCAACCATTGCAACTATTTGCTGACCACTGAGTGTCTGTGGCCTCAGAGTCACCAGGAAAGAACTAATGAGCATTATGGAAATAGCTTATGGTGAGGAAAGACCTCACGTCTGTTACTGTGGGACACTGGGAAGATTAATGTCCCAACTGTTAAAGAGTTATTGCAGAACTGTTCATTTTCTAGCTAGTCCCCAATGAAACAGAATTCCCCGTTCATCTGCCACACAGTGTTACAAGCCCAACCTGTACAACTCGGGGGTTTTCTCTGGATGAATTCCTAAGAGATTTCTCCCTTATGAGTCAGATTTTATTTGGGGTCTTATAATTGACAGTGATTTGAATTCACTCCCTACAGCTTCTTCTGTGAAGAATAATCAATACAGCAAAATGATTCATTTGCAGCACATTAATTATTCTTGAGGTTTATTCTTGCTTAAGCTTCTGCATGCTGTGAATGACTATAATACAGACACAGTAAAATCTCTGAATGTAATGAAACACCAAATTTCATTTAAGCTGGTTACATGGTAAAAATACAGGTTTTAGAAGCATTAGTATCTCAGTTCGGTTTATAACATTAAAAGTAACTATATCACATTCTCTTGCTTTGGCTCATGATCCTATCTGTTGCTAAGAAACAGGTGGCTTTGAACCTTCTCAGCATTTTCATCTGTAGCTATACTACCTTGTTGAGCCACAGGATACTGCTGCTGTGTTGCTGGAATTTATGTTCCTTGCAGAAAATAATGAAACCATTGTGCAGACGAGTAGCTAATTCATTGGTCTTTCACAGCATTATGCTTTCCTCTTCAATATTTCTCATCTCATTTTTTTAAGTGTATCATTTAAAGTGCTATGAAACTGAAAAAGCTTGCACAAGTCAGAGGCAGGCATGGCATATTTCAGTTTCATCTCAACCCTCCCCTCTTGTGGCTTGGGGTTGGGCTTGGGCTTATGCCATAAACAGATACAGCTTTTCATATCCCCAGCTGCATGACTTCCATCAATCTGTAGACTTCAACCTGACAGTCTGTTTCCTTGCTCTGGACCAAAATGTTTTGGGGGTTGGGTTCTTTCTCTTGTTCATGCTTCAAATACAGTATGTTTCAGGATAGTTCCAGTGACAAAAGGAACAACCAGACTATCAGAGGGAATGGCTTCTTTTGAACACCATTTCACAGAATGTCATGGGTTAGCCCTTGGCTGGGGGCCAAACCACACACCCACTCATGCAATCCCCTCCCCCCCAGAATAGGGGAGAGAATTAAAGGGGTAAAGGGAAAAAAAAGGACTTGTGTGTTGAGATAAGGACAATTTAATAACTAAACTACAATAATATTGAAAATAATACTATATATAAATATACAAATGAGTGATACACAGCGATACTGCCCCCCCACACGATGACCAAGACTCAGCCTGTTCCCAGCTAATGATCCTGGAGCAGGGAGAGTCCCGAAACCGCACTCATGGAATGGAGATAACAGTCTGAGCATCCCAGACCGAGAGCCGGCCAGTGTGTTTGGGGGGCGGGGAAGGCCTTGGGTGAGCGACCACCTGGAGCAAGATGACCCGGAGCAAAAGAGATCCGGAACCAAAAGGGACGATCTTCCAGAGGATCCTCACCTATATACTGGGCATGACGTGTATGTTATGGAATAGATTATTGCCCACTTTGGGACTCAATCCTGAACCTATGATCAAATCCTGGGCTAGTAACTGGGGCTGTGCTCCCTCACAGCTTCTTCGGTCTGCCGACCTTGGCAGCGGCGTAAACATCACTTCTTATCAGCTTTCTTCTGAGCACAAATCCAAAACACAGCCTCTTGCTTGCTATTATGAAAGTTAACTCTGTCTCAGCTTAACCCAGGACACTGAATTTAAATGCAACCCGTTCAAATGGGTAGCTGTTGATTGACAATCTCAGAAATAGGTTACACTGAACTCTGCATTCTTAACTGCATATGGAATACTATATAAATGTAGCCTATATACACATAAATACATATGCATATATGTATGTATAGTGTTTATTTATTCAGAAAGTACATCCATAGAGTGCATAGTACCATCATCGCTTTAATCATTGCATGTCATCAATTATCAATTTTAACATCTGATAACAATTGTAAAGTTCAGCACATATTGAACTAGAAATACCTCTGAGACAGTATTTATGAAATGTCAAGTTAGAGTTTCTTTTCCAAATTAGTGAACTTCAAATCAGTTCCAAAAGAAAGCAGTCATGGAGGAAAAGTTCTCTACTAGGAAAAATTCAGTCAGTCAGGAACCGACAATAATCTGAGAGGAAAAATAAATCTGACCATTATACTATGAAGTTGCCTTATCAGCTCTGTTTGTGCTCTGAGTTTTTCCTTTTTCTTTCTCCATTATCCCGATAGATGTCTTTTTCCCTAGTGCTTTATACTTCAATATGGATGTATGTTTATATTGCCATATTTGTGGTGGAAGCATATGCTCATCTAGCCCTATTTACATGTGAATTAACATTTTTGTACTTTGTTAATATTGGGTCATACCCTCAGCAGGTGGAAAATTGCATGGTTCCATTGACTTCAATAGAGCTGTACCAGGTGACAATTTATTCCTTTGATTCATTTCACCTGGGTTTTGAATTCTTCCAAAAACATACCAATCTGTGAATGTGTTTTTCAAAAGTATAAAGGAATCAATATCTTTCTTAAAATAAAGATTTCTGAATATGCCAAAGAAATCTCAATACTGTACTCCCTAATACTCTCTGCTTCTGCAAACTTTAAGTTGTACAACTTTTCTGTGCAGCATGATAGTTTTTTTGTTTAAAAGGTTAAGGCAGTCTTTAAAATGTGCTTAGCTTGCTATACTGCATTTTTATTTTCAGAGAGCTGGAGTAAATAAAGAAAAGAAAGAAAAGTGTAGAACAAAGTTAGCTTGTATTTCCTGTGACCTTAGGGTGTTTGGTGAAAGTGTCTGTGATTTGAAAATTGAATAACAGACAAATAATTTGCGGTTGCTCTTACAGCTATATATAATACTAGGAAAAGGTCAAAACTTTATGAAATTTAGCCACGAAAGTCTCACTTCCTTCACTTACAAAAGAATGTTGCTGTGGGTAATTCAGTATCTACAAACAGTCAAATTAAAAGACAGATGAAGTTTCAAAATTGAGATTTCCTCTTGGGTAAATAGCTAAAGAACACTGTTTAAAGGATGGAAAAGTTGCTTAACCTGAGCAGTGGGCTGGGGCATTGACTTCAGACACAAAATCATACCTGAAACCAAACTTTGCAAGAGGTCTCTGGGTATTCTGGCTAATTATTTAGAGATGCTTCCGTCATGAAAGTTGAATCCAGATAAATGATGTCCCAAAGCTTTTCACAGCAAGGGAAAGAAAGAGGGAAGTGGAGCAGGATCTGACTCTGTGTTTTGTATTTTCTCTACCAACAAAACATTTCAGAGTCAACAGTTCTTCTGTCACATTCTATAAAGGTCTTCTATTAAAAAGGAAACATTTAACAAATACTTTTCCTCTTTAGCAGGGAGGAAATGTGTTACCTACTTCCTAGCTACTGCTTCTTTTTGCTGAAGTACATGTTAATATTATATTCTACTTGATTGTCTATTCACTATTCATCAATAGGATTTTCCAAGACAGAAACACAGTTGAGGCAGTAACACACAGGAGCAGATGACCTCTGAGTCAGGGTCAGCCAGAGCAGGCTGTGTCCAGTGAGATTTTCAATATCTCTAGGGATGGAGACTCCACAGCCTGTCTAGGCAACCTCAACCAGTGTCTGACCACCCTCACTGTAAAAGTGTTTCCTTATATTTACTTTCCTGTATTTCAGGTTGTGCCCATTGCTTCTTCACAGTTGAGCCTAGTGACAGAACAAGAGTCTGTTCCATCTTCTTTACTCCCCCTGTCAGGTACTTATATGCATTGATAAGATTTCCCTGAGCCTTTTCTGCTCCAGGCTGAAGTCCCAACTCCCTCAGCCCCCCCTCATATGACAGACACTCCAGTTCCTTAATCACTTTTGTGGCCCTTTGTTGGTCTTGCTCTAGTATGTGCCTGTCTCTTGTACCGAGGAACCTGGCACTGGACCTGGCACTCCAGATACACCTTACCAGTGCTGAGCAGAGGGGAAGGATCATCTCCCTCAACCTGCTGGTACCACTTTCCCTAATCTAGGCCAGGAGGCTGTGGGTTACATTTGCTCCAAGGGCACATTGCTGGCTCATGGTCAATGTAGTGTCCACCAAGACCATTAGATCCTTTTTCAAAAAGCTACTTTTCAGCTAGGTAGCCCCTAGAGTGTACTGGTGCCTGGTGTTATTCCTCCCCAGCTGCAGGACTTTACAATTCTTTTGTTGAACTATATGAAGTTCCTGTCAGCTTATTTCTCCAGTCTGTCAAGGTCCCTCTGAAGGGCTGCACAACCCTCTGGTCTATCAACAACTCCTCCCAGTTCTGTATCACCTGCAGACCAGCTGCAGATGCATTCTGTCCCATTAGTCGAGTCTTTAATGAAGTTGTTAAAAAGTATTGAATGTCGTATTTACCCTTGGGGTACAACTTTAAGGACTGGCCTTTAGCTATACTTTTTACCAGTGATTGCACCCCCGTAAGTTTGGTAGTTCAGCCAGTTTTCAGTCCACCTCACTGTCCACTTATCTCGTCCATGCTTCATCATCCATCTATTCTTCATTTGCCTATGAGGATGTTGTGGGAGATAGCATTGAAAGGCTTGCTAAAGTCAGTATAAACAACATCCACCACTCTCCCCTCATCCGTCAAGCCAGTAATTTCATAATAGAAGGTCAGTCAGGATGACTTCCACTTCATAATCCATTCTGACTGCTCCCAGTCAACTTCTTGACTTTCATACGTTTAGAAATGGTTTCCAGGACTATTTGCCCCATCACCCTCCCAGGGATCGGGGTGAGGCTCTCTGCATGCTCCAACTGCTTCTTCTTGAAGATAGGGGTTACATTTGTTTTTTTCCAGTCCTCAGGAACTTTCTGCTGTTGCCACAACCTTTCATAGATGATTGACAGTGGCCTCCCAGTGATGTGGACCAGCTCCCTTAGCAGTCGTAGGTACATCCCATCTGGTCCCAGGGACTTGCGTACATCCAGGTTGTTTAAATGTTCCCTCACCTGATCCTCCTCCAGGGGTAAGTCTTCCTTGCTCCAGACTTTCACAGAGGTCTCAGGGGCCTGGGATTTCTGAGAGCAAATTTTAACAGGAGACACTGAGGTGAAGAAGGTATTGAGTACCTTGCCTTAGTCAGTATGTAACTCAGCCTTCTTCATGTCTCCTATCACCATGTCCCCTACCCCATCCAGCAGTGGGCCAACATTTTCCATGATCTTCCCTTTGCTGCTAAAGTATCTGTGGGAGCCCTTCCTGTTGCTGTTCATATCCCTTTCCAGATTAGAGTCCAGGTGGGTTTTGGCTTTCCTAAACACATCTTGGCATGGTCAGACAGTGTCTCTATACTCGTCCCAGGTCACCTGACTGTGTTTCTACTTCTTAATACTTCCTTTTTATGTTTGAGTTTTGTCAGGAGCTCCTTGTTCATTCATACAGGCCTCCTGCTACCTTTGCTTGGCTTCCTGCACATGGGGATGGACCACTCTTGAGCTTGGAGGAGATGATCCTTGAAAATCAACAATTTTTGCTCCTTCACCCCAGGTTTTGCTCCTTCTTCTCTCCAGGACCATATCCCATAGTATACTTTGAAGGTGGTCCCTGAACAGACAGATGTCTGCTCTCCTAAGTCCTGATTTTTGCCCTTCTCCCTCCTCTGGGTATCCTGAACTCTGGCATCTCATGGTCAATGCAGCCAAGTTTTCCTCCAGCCTTCACATCCCTGACATCGTTTGCAAATATGAGGCACAGTAGAGCACCTCCACTTCTGAGCTCCTCAATCACCTGTGTTAGGAAGTGATCATCAATGCAGTCCTGAAGGCCCCTGGATTTCTTGTGTCCTGCTGTGCTGCCCTTCCACTGTTTTCAAATTAGTGTAGATTATGTGCTTCAGTTAACTAGACATTAAAATAACTGAAGGTCTTAAAATATTTAAAAATAATTGAAGATTAAATCAATAGTGAGAAACCACTACCTTTTGACCTCTTAAGTGAGAAAGTAGGATATAAATCTGACACATCTGTGTGCCAGAATAGGTTTAAGCTTTTTTGAAAATACTTGCAATGGGATATATGGAGTTGTTCAAGACCAGGCTGGATGAGGCTTTGAGCAACCTGGTCTAGTTGAAGATGTCCCTGCCCATGGCAAGGGTGTTGGAACTTGATGATCTTTAAGGTCCCTTCCAAACCATTTTATGATTCTATGATTTTGGCTTTTAAAACCATGATAATTAATCCTTGTTTGGGCCAACATTATAATGTTTCTGGAATTTGCTTTTTATAAATTATTTCAGGGCAGGAGGTGAGCATGAATAGGGAGGAAACAGTTTCAGCGAACTAGTAGGGGAGCAACAAGAAATCTTGGTGTCCGAAGGACAAACCACAGAGACAGGTCATGGGTGGGCCACCATTCTGCTCTCCACAGTCCTCACAGGAAAGAAATTATACCCATTCTCTCACTAAGTCCACAAAAGCCAGATTCCCATGGAGTGTAACAGGAGGGCCTTGGATTAGGACAAGACAAGCAGAGAAATAGTGGCCTCTGCCGTCTTGCCTTTTCCCAGACTGAGAGAGGTCAAGTAAGATGCAGCCACTGACAGATCTGTACTAAACTTTCTGTTATTTTATTTCACTTTTCTAGTGGCATTGAGACTGAACCATCTGAGGTAGCTCTGAACTAATTTTGATCTAGATTCTTCTTATAGCAGGACTGATTTTCTGAAGAGATGAACAGAGGCCTGCAGGAGAGGTACAGTTTACTTCCTATTTACATGCAATTGAAAAACTCTTTGTGGGGAGTGCTACAATAATTCATTTGTAGACTTAAGAACTGATGTTAAAAGACTTCCCTTGTTTTGGTTTGTGTAGCAGGTTTCTCTACAACACATTGACAAGTAATTTTCCATTTAGAATAAGAATTGTATTCCTAATCAGGAAGATGCTGTTGAGAATACAAAGCAAAATTGTAATTGAGGTATATAGAAAATGACGGTAAAACTAACAGTTTCAATGCAGAACAAAAAATGTTAGGGATTTTGCAAGGAGATAGGTCCACAAATAACTTTTTTTTTGTTTTGTTTTGATAGAGCTGTTGCCAAAAACAACAACTAAAAGTGCTGGAAAAGCCTTGTTAAATCATTTAGCCCATTCCTTGAACCCCTGCCAGTGCAGGATTATTCCTTAGAGTACATTCTGCACTGTCTTGTCCAAGCTCAACTGCGTATGACTTAAGCAATGGGTTTCCAACTCTTCTCTTGTGAAAAATTTCTGTAGTTCAATAGAACTCATTATTAGGAAACTTTGCTAAATGTTCCTTCAGTCAGTTTTAACCCATTAATTTTACCAACATGCTACTGGGTCACTATAACTAGCATATCTTTCTTGCTAGTTTTCCAGTCTTTAGTTACTCATAGATGATCAAAGCACCCTCGTTTTCCTGATAGTCTTCACTGAGCTTAGGTAGGATACCAGTGTTAAGATCCTTTCTTTTTCCACTATTCTTTTCAGGACAGTTTATGCAGTAATTTTAATTGTTTTGCTATGAATTATGGCCAGTTTTTTGACTTTCTTTCCTTCCCATTTCTGTCCTTGTCTCACTTCACCTGAAAGGGACTAGTACCAGATTTCTATTACAGCAACAAGTATTCCTGATTAGCTCAGTCAACTTTATTCTGCTGAAGAGGGCTGTTAAGACATCTATAATATATTTTGAAAGACTGAGACAGGTTGGCATTTTGCTTGCAAAATGCTCTATGACGTTGAGAGAAATAAGGGTTATTATTAAAAATAATTTGTCATTTAATATTTCACATTTCACCATTTCACATTTCAAGTGCTTTTAATTATTTTCTGTTGCAGGAGACATTAAAGCTATGAATAAAACCTTCTTTCTACCTGGATCTAAAATGTTCTGCCCTCACTTAATTATCTGCTCATGGTGTGCAGCCAGTCCCACAAGGGGACTCTTCTGCAGTCTGTCTGGCTTGGCGAGGTAGGAAGGGACCATAGTAATTTGGCAATAATTTGTTTCTTCTCTGTTTTAATAATATGCTGCAATAGACACTCTCAGGTGTTGTGTCCAGAGACATGTTCCTCAAAGGATGGCTCAGGTTCTCTCAGTCTCTCCAAAGGCCTTTTGGATTTACCAAAAACGAACCCCATTGGGTTCAGGATTCAGCAGCCACTGTAGAGAAGATGTGTGACTTAGACTTTCAAGAGCTTTCTCATCCATCCCTTAGAAATTATATTTATGGGGCATCTCTTAATGGATCTTTGTCTTCTCACCCTTCTGTCAGCTACCATTCTGAAATCTGCTGACTACTTCCTCAGCACCTCTCATGTGAAAGGCATTCAGTTTCTTTGTAAGAAGCTGTGAAAAATATATCTTAAGGTTAAATTAAAAATATGTTTGGTTTTGGAGTTCTTACGTGCAAATGCATTTCTGCAACTCTCAGATACAATGCACAATGGAACATTTCATTCCGTGTGCAGTTAATTCATTATTGAATTTTAAAAAATGTGGGGTTTTGCTTTTAATGGAGAGAAAAATAGAAAGACAAAGCCTTATTTTCTGCATATGCTATGCTGTGTTAATCAGGTAGACACATGCAACGTGTCTACATTTACACATGCATGTGTCTACATGACAGAGCTTATTTATGTATGTTACAGAGCTTATTTATTTTTTTAGTGTAAAGGGCTGTACCGAAAACAGAGGAACCAAGCAAAGGAGAAACAATGACATGCAACTTCTTCAGAAAATGCAAAGAAATAACACCTGAATGACGGCATTTGGGTGGAGAATGTAATCAATACTGTTTCACCTAATACTTGAAAACATTGCCATGTGGTGATTACTAGCAAAGCTCAAGAGTCATTGAGAAGGAAAACCTGCTCGTTATCTAATTTATGAACTATGCTTTGTAATCCATAGAGACAATGTTTTCCATATAATGCGCCTTTTGTTTCTGGCTGCTACCTATCCCTTCACAAGTGTTAAAGCCCCATTAACTTCATGTATATTTATTCCTTATGAGCTCCTGCAAAGGGGATGGTGAATAGGAGATGACCTGCTAATAGGGTGTGTGAAGCTGTCTTGCTATTGAAATATGAAACACGGTCTGAAAAACATTAAGAGGCTATTTTCTTGCCCTTTATCTCACAACAAATATTTGGCATGTTCAGTAAGTTTCTGTATATATGTTTATTCTTAAATGTTTCAACCAAGGAAGCTTCTAACAGTTTCCTTGAAGGATTTTTCTATAATTCAGTGAACTTCAGGTGCTCATTCTTAATTTTATCCCATTCTAATTTACAAATTCCTTTTGAAGTCCTCATTACTTCCTTTTCTCCTTTGTGCTTCTGTTATTATTTAAATGTGTGTTGTTGCTGGTTTTTAATCCTTGTCTTGCCCTATTCTCCTTTCCTAACTCTTTGTTGGTTCATGATGTTCAGGAGCACACAACTGTCTCTTTCAGTCTTGCTTCATTACAAAGCTTGAACAGAAGGCAAAACATTAGTCCAGCCAAATACTTGTCCCACCTACACTTAGACTGTGCTTTTTCTACACCAAAGCACAGATCTTACTCTTTGTGCTTACAAGTTTCCTGCTACCCCTCAGTACTAATTCTTATGCCTCATCTGGACCTTTTTACTTACAGAGGATCCTGTGGACCTCAGAAGGGGTTTCTGGAGGAATAAGGAGTAGCTCCTAAGGATACAGCTGCAGACTCGGAATCCTGACTGTAAGGTTTTTTGGGCAATGTCCTTGTCTTTTGTTCAACTACAGTGTTAAGCACACATACAGTGCTTTATAATCAGGTATAAAATGTTCTGAATCCTTAATCAGAACTGCTAATCACAGTTTTTAAATGTGTTTCTACAGAAACACCAGGCCACTTTCCACAGTAATTTAAATCTCTTATAGCCTCACTAGTTTTAACAGAAATAGATGAGAATAGGGTAAGAATAAAACAGGCTGGGATTTGTCTCCAGATAAAAAAATCAAGCTCTGACATTTGAGGCTACACTATAACACACTTGTTCAGTTAAGACCAACAAACTTACTGAAGATTTACATTGTAAAAATTGCAAACAGGTAGAGATGCTAGACACATAAGCAGTTTTTCACAGATTTCAGTCTCAAAAGCAGTATCACTGACACAGCCACTGCAAGATGTGTCAGAATGAAGAACAGGTGAAAAAAGAGCATCCATGGTTCAACAAAATACTTGGTTAATCAAGTCAAAGACGGAAACAATTTCAGTTGCTGCTTATTATGATACAGACAATTTCTAGAGATGCTAAAGACCCAGAGTGGATCCTATTTTTATTAGACACTCTACAAATTTTTAGAAAGACACTGAAAGGATAAGTCTCATCAATTGTGTATGATGAAAGGAAAAAGCATATGTCCCTGGACTATTTGCAATCATGTCATGTGATTACCTAGGTTGCAGTGCATTCACTTTGATAATTTGGACTCAGTGAATCTTCCTAAATCTACTGTTTACTGGATAATAATAATTCCGTAGGTTCCCTTATTGTTTGCCACTTTAATTAACCTCAGTAACAGCAGGCTCGCTGACTCTTTTCTTCTGGATTTACATGGACTGGTATCACTCTTTTCACCTCCTGTACATAAGCAGAATTGCAGAATTACCATCTCCAATGTCATAACAGTATGTTACCAACTATGGTCTTTATTTTATTCTCTTTTTCAGTTATCCTGAATTATCCTGCCTTCCTTGCTCCCCAGATTTTGAAAAGGGCTCCACTAAAAGCAGCAAGATAATGGAATATGTAGCTCCCAGAAACTTTAGAATAAGTGATAGGAGTGTTGTTATCCTGTGAAGATATATGGGTGATGTGAAAAGAAATTATCCTGGAATCTAAATCCTCCTGAACATACTCTTTTAAGGGAGTTATGAATGACAAGGAGTCACAGTATTTGCTCTAATCAAGGGAAAACAGTACTGGTTTGACTTCAGTCCCATTGTCTCTAGTTTCTTATGCAAGGAAGCACAGTTTTACCTAATGTTTGCAGTTTTTTGAGTTACTTTTCTCATGTAATTGAGCACCTCTCTTTTTCGTCCCACTGTTATCTTTGTATTACTCTATCTGGCATGATTCCTTATGGCCCAGCTCAGCCTTCAGATATACAGGCACAGATCCCAGTGAAGTCAATGGGAGCTGCACTTGGATATTTGAGAGTAGATTTGAGGCCTTTAGACTTAAAACAAACATTATAAATTATTCTTAAATTATATTAGCATTTCCCCAGTGCAGTTTATTCTATTTGTTCTTTGTCAATCTTTATTTTTTTCAGGAAATGTTTACAAATGAAGTCACATATGGTATCTGTTATAAATTATAGCTATGAAAGATATTATATAGCTTATATAATTATAAATATGAAAGATAAATGGCTTGGAATTAAGTAGCAGAGACTAAAAGTGCCTTTAGGAATTCAATCAAATTTATGCTTTTGTATGTGGAGAGAAATGTAGCTTTAAAATTTGTAGTACATGTAATAAATCAAATTAAATTCTAAAAGACCGCTTTGTTTAGCATGGGTTTTTAAACATAGCATAAGCTATTTCTTCCTCTACCTATAAAAATGTAAATTATTCGTGCTACCTGTATTCAGTGACCTGAAGATGAACCTTTCCAAACCACAGATGACCTGCAACAGCAAAAATAATAACAGTCCATTACTAGGCTGTGTGCACCAATGTCTAAATTAATCTTTCAAAGCTGTAATTACAGGTAAAGTTACATTTAATTTCGCTGCAGCAGATGATTTGTTGGTAAATATGATATTTTGATCAGTCTGAGAGAAGTACTTAAATTGGGGCTTTCAATATTAAAGAATCAAAAGTCTTGTAAGCGATCTTCTTTGTATGCTTTGGGCCTGATTCTCAGAGCAATTCTGTGGCCTTCACCTCTGGTATGTAAGAAAGATTTATTTTAACTGTCATTAGATTCTTCTCCTGTTTTTCATTACACACAATACTAATACATTCCCCGAGGTTCAAATAATTTTCCCCTACATGCTACTTAACTCCTTAAAAGATATTTCTCTTTTTTCACTTAAATTCTTCAATTTTCTCAATGGCATCCTGAGAAAATAAAGTAAATAAAGCCCCTCCCATGTTTATTTTCTCTATGGGGCAAAAGGAAGTTGTTTTTTTTTTTCATTTCTTTGTCTTTAATGTATATGAAAAAAAACTCCACAGGGATATGAAATTGGCAATACTATGGGCTTTTGTTGACTGACTGGAGGCTTCTGGAGGAGGGAAAATAACTTACTACAGAATTTAGATATGATTGATTGTGTTGCAGCTGTGTTCAGAGAAAATAGAAATTATTTTGATTTACTGACAAAAAACTAAGTTAGGTCATATAAAATTGAAATCAGCTACTGTAACAATGATTCTTGCAACCATTTCTTGTATTCATATTTCAACCATTTAACATGATGTGGACCCCCTTCATGTTGCCTCTGGTGGCAGCTATGATCAAGGTTACAAGATGTGTGTAGGACTGTGTTCGTGTCCCTGCCTCCTCTGTTTCCAGTACTATTGTATTAAAATTTGTTAGCATATATGCATGTCTCTCCCTCTCATTTCCCTCTTCACTATAAAGCTTTAGCCTTAACTTTAAACAGTTCATCCTTTGACTTCCCAATACAGAAACTAGAAACTAAACACATGTAGTTATGTCATATTATTTTGGGGAAGTCTTTATAACATGTCAATGGCATGAGTGTAATGATTCCTACACAGGCTGTAAAGATATTGTCAGTTTACTCTTTATACCTTTTGAGAGCTCTGGAGGAAACACAATCACATATTTATTTTATCACCTATGATATTTTGAGATCTGACTGGTAACAGGAGGCATCCTCACTTCCAGCTGCTAAAGTACTTATAAGACAACTTTTTCAAGTTGCTGCACTTTCATTGTAAGCATACAGTGAATCACATTTGGAAAAGGTCACAATTTGGAGATTAACTGACCTGCAAGGTAGTCCTTCTGATAAGTATGGAACAGTATAATAAAGCTCACATTATACATGCTAAACGCTAAGCATTATCATTCTGTAGCCCACTTTGCTTCTGCTACATCAATGAATCAACTCGATAGTCTGCAACACCATCTTCAGATAGTAGTGAGACAACTGTCTACTTTTCAATTCAATGCTAAAAAGCATTGCTGTTGGCTTCTATGTCTTTTCAGTTATACCATCTTTCTTAGTACACTTGAATGTGCAAGTCTGTAAGCTGTTATTTACCAGCTTACTCCCAGTAAAGTTCCCGGACTGCTACCCAGTATGCCAATCATGTGTCTTATTATAATTATAAGATAACTAGTTTTAAAGGATTTAAAAAAAAAAAAAAAACACCTTAAAATTTGCAAGCATTATGTTCACTCAGAAGACCACTGACCTATATCTTATAATGGAATTATTGGGCAATACTGGCCATAGGACAGCTTAACTAGAAATCTACCTACCTGCTTGTACTCGTGGTATCTACCTCCTGCTAATATCCAGTTCAGTACTATGTAGTGTTGATAATTTTTTTTTCATCTGAGTAGGAGACATCAGTAGATTCACTTCCCTCCTCTGCTAAGGTTTTTGTACTCTTCAGGCTCCCTAATCTGACACAGACCACATGGAAAAAACACACAGCATTAAACTCCTTAAACAGTGGAGACTGACAGGCACAACTGAAAGGAATGAAATAGATGGATCCATCAGAAGTTACAAATTCTTCTGTCTTATTTGTCTTCCCTCCTCCTCTGAATATTAATGTGCTTTTTTAAATGGTGGTAAAAGCAATGCAGAAAGCATAAGAATCAATCCATGTGTCAAAACAAAACAGCCAGGGTATATACAGGTTTCTAGAATCTGGCAAAAGATCCAAGTTTCTACAGACTTCTGGGGTCTGAATGGATGCCTGGAGGATTTTGTACTAATATATTTGGAAAAGACTCAAGTCACATAGGTGGCCCAATGAGTGTGAGCCATATTGAGTGCATTATAAATCCTTGTGCTCAGTCTCAGTTGTTGGTTTCTTTTATCGTGTATGCTTTCAGGGATCTAATAAATGCTGGAGATTGACTGCTGCTTGAGAATTTGGTATAGGTGTCTCAGTCTGTCATTAAAACAAGCCAGATGAATGAAGGACGGGCATTTTTGGCAAATGGTAGCATACTTGATAACTTTTTTGTTTGGATTGTTAATTAGAATCAAAGCACAGCTAATTAGTAGAATTGTCAGTAGCAGGATGACTGTTCTTATCATAAGCCATCTGCATAGCCCATATATCATTTGGACACAAGAGACACAAAAGAGTGGCTTGTGGATGTTATCCATACTGATGGGATGCCAAGGTATGCAAAAAAAAAAAAAAATATGGTAGCTCTCTGAATCCTTAGTATTAGATTTCAAAAACCACAGGCAATTCAAATAGCCCTCTGAGAGCAGGGGATTTTTTTTTCTTAGGGTATCTATTACATTTTGGGTTTTTGTAGCTGTATAGCTACCCAAGGAACTATAAAATGTAGCCAAAGGACCTAGCAAGTCAAAATTATCATGTGAGTGCTGTCACAATTCACTTTTATTTGTTGTATAAAGTGCAGGTGGTGACTTATTCCACCACTGGAAACTCTTGCTTAAGATCTTGAAATTTAGAGCTAGGTCTTTTCAAAGCCATCAGCATTTGACCCAGGCCCACTCCCATTAAGAAAAGTTAAACATAGCGGCAGATCTGAGTTACCTTCCTTGGATATCCCAAGTCAGGACCTTAAGGTCTGTTTAGCCATCCAGGTGGCTCCATTTGCAAAAATGCCAAGCGCCAAGCAGCCTTTCACGGCAAGCCTTGGACCAGGCTCGGGTATAGAGCTTTGATTTCGAAATTATCAGCTGAGCAGAAATCAGCACTGGCCACTGATGCTGCTGCCTTCCAGCCCAGCGCTGGGGAAGGGCCACGGGGCCACACAGCTGCCTGGCCAAAGCTGCAGCTGCTGAAATGCTGTAGATCCTTGATCTTGGACAGACAGAGCTGCTCTGCTGTTCCTTGAGGAGCTGAGCCTTTCGGAAGGTGAAACTGTAATACAAAGGAACTGGTAGTTACAAAAAAAAAAAAAAAGGAGATTACTATCAGAACACCTATTGATGAAAGACTGTTACAGGGATACTGGCAGCTTTTGTAAAGTGTTCCTGGTTGTGTTTTTAATAACATTGGCCTACAGAATGAGAATGTGTACTCTGCTGAGTTGTAATAACACTTAGGAATGTACTAGCCCACAAACTGAGCATCATAAAACTGTTGTTTTCACATTTTCCTAATAAAATTCCATGGCATTGTAAATCTGTTTTTATTTTATTTGTAATGGCAGAAATGTGTTTATCATAAAATCAAATCCTCTTTCAAAATGTAGGCCACAGGACAGTGGTTTAATTCATCCTGTTCAGGATCATGGTTTGCATCACTCCAGTCCGAACAAAAAATTGCAATATACTACTTAAAATATTTTAGTTTCAAAACGCATCATAAAAGTCAATGCACGTTCAGGTCTGTGCTAACACTGCAGTTTGTGGCAAGGTGAATCAGAAACATATAAAGCAGTTAAATGACAACATGTGGAGTAAAGCACAACTATCTGGAATACTTGTGACAGGGGCCAGGTGTGAAATGGCAACCAGAACTGATGGGTCATGGTATAATTAAACGTGTACAAGTTTCAGCTTATCAAGGCTTCTTTTCATCCAAAGTGCCAAACACCCAGGTACCATTAAGTTTAAAATTATGCTTCAGTCTACAAACCATGAGGTTGTAATAATTGAGTTCCTTCAAAAAAGGCCATTCTATTGTGCTCTTCTGCGATGCAAGTGTGTATGAGCACTGTCTTTATAGCAATATAAATGTGTGTGAATTTGCAATTAAGAAATTCATGTGATAAGATGTGTAAGAGCAGCTTTCAACAGCTCAGTCATACCAAAATTTCACACTCATGTAGAATATTCAGCAATAAAGCATACCAAACCAGGAAAGAACTACTAACTCATCATGAACTGCAACATAAATGTTCATTTATAACTAATGACATGTAAAGCTTTTTAGAAGATAATGGGACTTGCTGTCATATCCAAATAGAAGGTATAATGCAATAAACTATTATTTTTTCATTTTCTAGTCCTCCTGGTATGATGCCTGAAGTGCAAAGTGTAGGGGTTTGTGGATATATCATAAGTTGTGAATAGGGAATACTGTGATTGTAACAAAACAGAGCCATAAATATCTGTATTAATAGAATACTTTGATCTATGCACTTCATTTTTCTCTTGAGAGGGCAACAGCTTCATCTTATTCCATTTAAGAGGACTGATCCCTTCATAGTAAGTACCCACTATGCTATGAGACACTGAATACCAACACCAAGCAAATACTCTTCGTAGGTCTGCTGTTACCTTCTGGGAACCACCTAAACCAATTTGAATGGAAAAGTGGTAGTGGGGGAATCATCCCAAAGAAAAGACAAAAACACCAAATACACTTCAGGAAATCAGAATAGGAGCAAACTTAACTAGCCTCTGAACTGAGTCAGTCTCTCATGTTTTCATTATCTTCTACTCATCTTGTATAGCTCTGGCAGAAAGAATACACTGCAGGATTTTTTTCTAGAATGAGAGGCCCTCTGATGAGATTGCCTAAACCCATTTAAGAAGCCAAGCATATGAAATATGATTTAGAATACAAACTGAAACATGTTATTGATACAAAATTTATGATAAAATTACATTACAGGAGCTCAATCTGAAAGAATCTATGTTTCTCCTTTGTATAAAACATGTTGTACCAGGCTCTCAGTGGGAGTACATTTTCATAGTTCATTCAGTTTCACAGAGCTACACAAATCTACACCAGGTGAGAATCTTGCCTAATATCGATTTTCCTCATAACATTCCAGCAAGGGATTTAATACAGGATTAAATGTGTATTTCCTCTCTTACTGCTATATTGCATTCTCTGTGTGTTCTTAAGATATCTATAGATAATTGAAATGGAAATTATGCATTGATCAATACTAGAAAGGGAAAATAGGGAAAAAATCTAGTCAGATAAGGTCAGTGAAGGTAGTAGGTGAAGCTTTGAGAAAGATGTGTTTCAAGGGAGTTAAATGGTAAAAAAGGCTTGTGAACATCCATGACCTCTAAATCCCTGGGATTGCTTATTCCACACCATCTTTAAAATGGAGCATTTCACTGCTGAAAGTCTCTAAGCAGAGGATTCAGCCAAACAGGAAGATAGACCTTGGGTTGGAGAAGACTGCTAGAGAATAAATTCAGAATTTGTTGTAAAGGTGGCTGAAAACATATCCTTCAAAGTATGAATTTCCTTTTTTAAAATTTTCCAGTCCCCATGTTATGAAAATATCCTGAGGACATATCAGGAGTGCATAAATCTACCCCTCTAACTCAAGCAGTCTTATATATAGAAGTTACTCATTATTCAATGGAAATTATTGGAGGTCTGCCATGGGTAAATTCAGGCAACCACTTGGGAACAGAGTACGCATTTGGGTGCTTGAAATTAAAAATTTTAGAAAAAAAATCTGTGCCAAATATGTCAAAAATGTCAGCTACTTGCAAAATCAATAAGGCTGCTTAAATTCCCAGTAAATTTCCAACATCTCCCTGGATATGCTGCAGTTTTGGACCTCTCATCATACACTTGAGCAGCTTAGCAAGAGTTTAAAAGGATGATGTATCAAGGCAGATACAACTGAGCTAGGGAATTTAGCCCATAGAGAAAAGAGAGTCTGGAGATCTCAGAACTTGAGTTGCCAGGAGGTATATTGAAACACTTTCAAGTCAATTTTAATGTTTGCAAAATACTATTTTCTTTATTCTGCTTTCAGCTAGAAAGATCATATTTTAAAGCAGAAAGCTTTTAGGTAAACCATTTTTATTCAATTAAAACTGCTTATGTCATTAAGTCCATTTTCTAGTCTCTTCTAGTGACCAGTGAACCTGGTGTAATCAGATCAATTCTCTGTTCAGTGGGAAAGAATTACAATGGAAGCAAATGATTGTTTTGCCAATTGAGGGGGTTAGCACAAAGGACACAGGCACCAAATTTAAAAAAAAAAAAAAAAAAAAGTAAGCTTATTTTTACTTATTTTTAAAATGATAAAATAATGAGAAAAATAATACAGTGAAAATAAATTAAAGCAAGATAAGGTAAAGCAGCAAAATAATAACCAAACTACTATAGCAAGCAGAAAGTAAGGTAGTGCACCTACTACATAGAGTTAGCGATACTGATTAAGAAAGATATGTCACCAATTGCCCTATAAACACATCACCATCATCCAGATCTGCAGTCGCTGGGGAGCCTGTTTGCAGTGAGGATTTGGAGAGAACCCATCCCGGCAACTGGGAAATCTCTATACAGTGCGTCCACTGTATAGATGAGGCTTCCAAATTTCCATGCAAACGGTCCCTGCTTTCATACAGCTGAATAAACAACTTTCTGTCTTAAACTGTGAAAAACATCTGGTGTAGTTTTCTCCTTGTTAGCTTCCATCTCAGGCCTGGCCAGGGCCAAGAGGGGAGATAACAAAAGAATCTACTAATCTTGATTATGTATCTCTCAACAACTTGCCACATTCCTTTGCCATCTGTGGCTACAGGGCACATCCATGCTTAATTTTGGCTACTGTTATGCAATTAGGATCTTTCTGCTGGCTAACCTTACACAGCAAGCATAACAGCAAAGCTCTATAAGCGTTACAACAAAACTTTTATAAACTGTCATATATGAATAAGGTAATACATTACATATGTGATCAATATTATACATATCAGATATAGTGTTAGGTTGTGAGGTTCATCTAGAGGTCAACTTTGGTTCAGGGCCTCACTGCTCAGGCCCCAGTATTTCAGTGATAGACTTACACATTTAAAAGAAAGATCTGTAGAATGGAGGGAGAGAAGATCCTTTGTTTTCCTGTTGCAGGGCTTGAAAGGAGAAACGGACTCATATTTATCACATACTTAATACCTGGAGTTGGAAAGAGATCCTTTCAACAATCAAAAACACTGTGTTGGTAGTAATCTTAGTAGGGCTGACAAGGTGTGATAATATTTGAAATCTAACACAGCATGTTGCTTTAAGTGACAGAAAAGCAGAGATGGTTGACAAGCAAAAATAATGGTTCCGTTTTAGTAACTGTTAGTTGAACAGACTGTAAGGAATCCAGAAATTAAAGATTAAATTAAAGAGAGTAACTGACTACAGAAACATGGTACAAGAAGGTGGGTGAGTCCGTACATCATCGACAACTGCAGATCATCTAAGTAATAACAACTGGAATGCCTGAACAGATACCTGTGTTATGACTCTTTAAAAATTCAACTAGTTTACCTGGTTCTGCATGTCTGCTAGGAAAGACGTTGGGCAGGGAATCATCTGCATTGATTCTCTGAAGTACTTAGTGGATTCTCCTCACTCTGGTGACCAGCGATAGGACACGAGGAAACGGAATGAAGCTGCATCACGGGAAGTTCAGACTGGACATTAGGAAAAGGTTCTTCACTGAGAAAGTGGTTGGTCACTGGAACAGCCTCCCCAGGGAAGTGGTCACAGCACTGAGTCTGTCAGAGTTCAAGGAGCATCTGGATGATGCTCTTAGTCATACGGCTTAGTGTTAGATAGTCCTGCGAGGAGTAGGGAGTTGGACTTGATTATCCTTATGGGTCCCTTTCAGTTCAAGATCTCCTCTGCTTCTATGATTTTGTAGCTTATGTGCATACTTCAGTATGTTGATGCTTTTTCTAAATTGACATCTCTTTCCTTCTCCTTTTTTACCTCTCTGAGCATTATTTTTCTTCTTCCTGAAAAAAATCAATTTCAATGTTTGGCAACCGTGGCTATACAGAAGTTTGCTCCTTGAAGGTTTCTCCTTGATTTATGTTTTTTGTGCCCCACATAAAGGCTCTTTCCCATCTTGTCATCTGTTGAACTGAATGGGAAAGCACTTCTTCTGGAAAGTCCACAAGAAATTCCTCAGTGAAATTGATTCAGACCATCTGCAAACACCTCAGCACCCCTTAAGCTTTCTATCCATTGTAAGATTCCCTTTTGGCAACAGCAGCTGTAGACTGTATTGTAAAGAACTCTCAGTATAAAAAGCCACAAAGAACACCTCTCTACAGTCTTTCAGTCTCTTCTTCAGCTGAATATACATCATTATTTTGAAGATGCTGCCTTGGCTTCTCCTCATGGGTCTATCATTAGATTGTGTGCTTTGGCTGTGTTCATTCATTCTTGTCCTCAGGAAAGCGTACAATAGTATGTCTGCTATAACTTATAGTTTTGGGTGACAAGGTTCATCGCTCTGATGTTCCATGGGACAACTGTCCCATTGTCCTGTCCTGGTGGATGCAAACGGTTCCTCATCCATTACTGAATCTCCAAGAACGACTGCAATATAAATAATATATAAATTCTGTTAAGAAAAGCAATAAAACAGTTTTTGTCTTCTGAGAAGGAAGGATAGTACATCTGCCAATAAAGTGTTTCATTGTCACACTAGGTAAATTTAGATGATTACAATTCAAATTATTGTAGTTTAACTTAGCTAAAACTGATATTGCACAGAAGAGTACTGTCCTCAAAGATTCTACATTTGTTTTAAACTTACCTTTATTTATGATTTGGGAAACAACCGCTTGTAAGTCTAATGTGGTGTGATTGTTTCTTTATATTTGTTAGGAAATATGGCTGAGGGATGTGATTGTGCTTCATGTACACTGCCCTTCATAAATGGTCAGTGTTGTAGGCCACAGAAGGGTGTTACGAAGCCTGCTCTTAACCACTTTCTTTAACATGCATTATACATTGCTACGGCATTATACAGTACTACGGCAGTCTAAACTGTAAAAAAATAACATTCGAAATGAAGCGCAATTGCTGTGTTTTATTTGGGGCTAAAAAAGACAATTTTGAAATGAGATGTGTCTGTGATCCAGCATTCCAGGAAGGAAGGAAGGAAGGAAGGAAGGAGAAACAGCCTGTTAACCCAGAAACAAAGACTTTCTGTAAGATGGCATCATAAACAGAGGCTGCTAATGAAAAAGATGTATACCTATAAAAAAATGTTTGATAATTTTAAAACATGAGTGAGCAGTAACTAAACAGGTATTAAAAAATTAAGTGTTCTGATACGGAAAGAAGGCTGATAGTAATCAATTTCTAGTTGAAAGAATAATAGAGTACCTTATAGATAAGGAAATCTACTTTTTCACTCCCTTCCTAGGGCTAGTGTGAGGTTCAGTATTTTGAAAGCATTCAATAAAGAAATCTAAACTGTAAAGACAGCTGTAAATAAAGAGATTTTGAAAAGGGAGGAAATTCCCAACTGCAGATATATCCACATCATAGATATTCTCTCTAATCTTATGGGTCTGAATTGCTTCATTCAAGAAAATACACAGAAGAGTGGTTTTCAGATTTTAAAAACTTAGATCATACCATAGCAGGCTAATTATACCCCACTTTTTGTTTTAACACTATGCTGAATTTTCATCATCTCTGTAAACTATGTGCTCCTCCTATTGGCTAACTTCCCTCCTCATCATCTTAGCATCATTTTTTCCTATCCTTCACTTAGACTTGATTCAAAGTGCACTTTGATACAAGTAGTTATCAAGGCAAATAGTTATAAAGATCGTGGGGAAAGTTCAATTGAACCAGTGTTAGGGATTAACTATTTAAGCATTTTGAAAAGGAAAGGACTCTGCCTAAAAGCCAGCCTTTATTGCTCTGTAAAGAGCAACAATTTCCATATGCCAGGGAGAATTCCAAGTGCAAAAGCTCCTGAACTCAGACTAACAGCCTGAGTTTTGTGATGGTGCCCCCTTCTCCCTTGGGTTCAAGAGGAGCCAAACCATTGGACCCCACATCTTCTTCAACCCTTTAGAGAGTGGGAGGCTCAAAATGGGGTTCTGGTTTTTGTGCTTTTGATCCAGCTTTTCTAACACAATTTAATTTCTTTAGGTTGCAGTCTGTTTAAAGGAGGAGAAATCTGGATTGTACTTTAAATTTCTTTGGCTGATACTTCATTGCTATAATGGAACATGACTCATGGCATGTTTCAGCCAACAGTTTTAACTACGTGCATGAAAGTCTTATTTAAACATATATTGTGTCCACTATGTCTTTCAGGGTCTTATCTTTTCTGCTCTTACTATTATTTTTCTTTATAGTTTACAAATAGAAGAGATAAAAGAAAATAATGACATTGCAAACATTTGTGCAAGATGTTATATAGGCTTCTGCTCATTACCATCCAATACCAACCTTTTCCTGTACACAGACTGTTTTTATAGCTCAAATTGTGTTGAAACACACAAATACAAGGGAAAAGCCTGGAGAAATAAACCTATTATTAGAGCTTGCCTTCATATCACAAACAATCACTGAGGAGAAAAAAATTACCTACTTCAGTGAGTCAAATTAACAGGCAGTAATCAAACTGTTTTAAAGCTGCAGAATATGAACCTTTTCCAGCAAAGTTTATTATTTCTAAAGTAACTTTCCATAAATCAGAAAAATGTGTAAATAATGAAGAAAAATTATTTGGCGTTTCACAGAAATGCAGAACCTTTTTAAGGAAAAAAATGAAAAATTGGGCTCTGGTGTCTTAGGATTTCTCCATTTCTTCACAAACTGTGTCATACAAGCTGTTGCTGGTGATTTATCTGTTTAGTTTTGTTTTTTTCTCTGTCTTGATTGTGATCTCTTACAATTTTCCACCAATATTTTCATTGCTTGAGTAGGTCACTGGAAAACTTATTTTGGAGAATACTTTGCTTGTGGTTTGATTGAGAGTAGCTTACAATATTTGATAAGCCCTTTTGATCTAAATTGAGTCACATGAGATGAATCTCCATACTGATTAGATATTAATAACTCATTAAAATTATTTTAATAGGATCATACAACAGTTTAGGTTGGAAGAAACCTCTGTAGGTCATATGGTCCCAACTCTTACTCAAAGCTTTTTATGCACAGAGACTCTTGATCACAAATTCAAAATGCAGCTTTTATGACTACACATTTAAAACTATTTTATAAACATGTCTGCAATACACTCCTGGTCATAACATACGTGCTGATGCACACGTTGGCAGTATAAAAGTTCAAACAACGTAATTTAAACAATCACATAAATGTTTGTGGAAACTATCTTTTTATATCTGGTTAGCTTTAGTTACAGCCCTATTTTTCTTCTGTAACCTGTATTTTTCTTTCTGTAACCTTTTTTCTTTCTGTAACCTTTTCATTTAAAAAACTAGTTCAGGAGGGTGAGATTTGTGTCGGATGAGTAAAATTATTTTTGCTTGAAAAGTGAGATTAAAAATGTATCAAAATATGGAAAGGTTATGCTGACCTGAGCAGTAATAAGTACACAATAACTGATTAGTTCATTTCTTGTTATGCTCCATTTAACTATTATCTGCTTGAACCAGCTTTGAAGAACTGCACGAACATGAAAATTGCTAAGAAGAGATGGTCATTCACTTAGCTTTCTGTGTTGTCTCCATTTTGTGTGTGCCCTTGTGCCCCTCTGCCCTCATTTTAGTTCACTGCTCCCTGACTTCTGCTTTTCATGCTGTTTTGTATGCACTGCTAGGAATACAGGAGGGAATGAGAGATAAGACAATTACCTTTAGCAGAATTCCTGTTCAGTGTTCCTTTTTGACTTCAGTACTGTTCAGTGAATTTATTTACAGTGGAAGAAGTTGATTGGCAGGTTGATTGAAGAAACCTAAATTTGCAAGGCACAGTAGGTAATCAAACGCCACTTTCAACCCAACGAGAATTTCAGCCTTCAGGAGAGCACATTTGTAGAAAGTTAGTATTACCTATTAGTATAAAAAAGCCAAGCAATTTCTATAAAAAGAAATAAAAAAGACCTGTTTTACCTGTTACCCAACAATGTTTTATATTTTCATGTTTGAGATCTTTCATATTTATTTTTTATCTCAAACAGTCTCAAGCTGGTTGATAAATCTCTTCATTCATCCAGTAACTCTTTTAGCTGAGATTTTAAAACCGTTATTTAAACCAGTATGAGTGCATTTTTAAGAATTATAAGCTTGACGCTATAGGCAATATGGGAAAATCCCCTTGTTTTAGGAGAAGACGATAATTAAAAAGATGACTTCAAATTCCAGTTGCTTATAATCAGCATCAGCATCAGGTTTTTGGGCTTCATGTCTAGAAGCTACCTAGGCTTGAGATTTTTCAAAGTAAACAAGATTTCTGAGCTGAAAGCTCTTCTCAGTCCTAACGAATTATATTTACTTCCTTTAGTTTTGATAATTTCATCTAAGTTCACTGAGCCCTTATGGAGGATGACTGTCTGTCACAATGTTTTTTCCCAACAACAAATAGTCACAAAACTCATGAAACTCCTGGTAGTTTCATGAAAAAGTTCCCAAGTCGTTAATAATATCTCATTTTACCTACTTTTTTTCTGTCAGCCCTAGTGTATATGATATAACTCCCTGAGCATGTGACACATCAGCCTGTTCTCTGATTACCTTTCTTTATTTGTTGTACAACAGGGCCCCAAGGACCTGAGCTCAGAACCACTTTGTCAGAAGAGCTGTACACAACCTCCATCAAAAGATCTTTTACTGTAAGTGATAAAGGCAGCCCAAGGAAATATTTTTATCTCCCATTTTACTTACAAAGAATGGAGGAGAAGGAGATTAAGTGATTTGGCCAAAGCTCCCCAGGAAATCTGAGTCCAGAAGTCCTCAGCTTTAATCCACAAGACTATCTTTCCTCTGCTAGGAAACAGATGTTAAATTGGATGTTAATTTTGCCATGAAACTTTTTTTAAGAACTCTGAAAGGCAAATAGTCTCCAAGAATGATTACTTAGCAAGCTACCAGCTCTGCAGTCTTGCATCTCAAATGTAATTCATTCCATCTTTGCTGGCAGGCTTTAAAAGGCCTTTTGTTTTCACTCACTGATTAGTATAACAATCTATTTTCAAAGATAAATTGTGGGCTGATAGGGGGTATCATTTATTTATTTCAATTGTAGCTTTTTGCAACAAAATGTATGAAGCTTTTAAGTGTTGTGGACTGAAGCCTCTGATGTCAAAGATAAACGTTAGGATTATAAATACAGATCCTCTAAAGTATTGTAAGTACCGTAATCAGTAACAGAAATTCGCATCATTCACTTGCCTCCCTTAAAGCGCTGAATGTTTTTCCTTCTAAAAACCACAGGCACATATATTATCAGTCAATATTAACAACTGAGCCAAACATGTAACGTGAGTTAATTATATAATGTGTGCTGCATTATAAAAAATTCCCATTTAATGCTAAACTGCAGCATGTTATGTGTTAACTTAGAATACCACTTGGCCTTCCTCTCCTCCTCTTTTCTGTAATTCAAATCAGTCTTCTGGAAAATTGGCCTCAGTACCAGTGACGTGCTGCTGAACTTACGAGATCTCTCGAATATCCTACCAGATTTCATTCTTTTGTTGTAGAATTGTTTCCATCTGGGGCCTAGATATAAACTTGGAAAATGTAAAGGCTCTTCCCTCTCACCCTGCCTGACTTCGAAACATTGGCAAATAACCTTCCTCGTCAATGCAGTGCAGATTGGATTAAAACATTGGAGTAAATTATATTTCTGTGAGTGTAGGAATTAGTGGCATTTATTGAAAGTTTAATGTACTGCCTAACAATCCAAGAAGTAAATATATACTTTAAAATCAAGTGAAAATTAACATTGAACATAACAGAATATGAGACCATAGTAGATTCTGGAAAGAAATATTAGTCACATGGGGCCAGATCTGCTAAAGAGCACAGTTACACACATTTGCAAGGTATTAATTTGTGTGCAAAGTCTCAGTGTGTGAGCAGAATTCCCTGGCTTGAGTCCACATAGCTGTTTTACTAAGCCAGAGTAGCTAAGCTGGGAACATAATCAGTATTAGCTCCTCTGCACTCAGCGAAGGCAATGGTGATTATATATCTAAATCTGTACTTCATGCAAAATTAAATTTATGTTCATTTATTTGCAGCTTATTTCTCTATGCCACTGTATGTCAACCAAAAAATGGTTCTGATACAGATGGTATCTATAATAATATTGGTACTAAGCTTATACTGGGGAACTAAGCAAAAAAAGCATAGGAGCCATAGTTTGCTGCAGGTACGAAGGAAGAGGGGAGGAAGTTACTCCAATGTTTTCAAGGTGGCCAGTTGGCTTGTATTTTCTGTTGTACATAGCAAGCTTTAAGAGCTCATCATTTTATAGCACTGTCAAATGTCTCCAGCCTTTGTGCTAGACATTTGTACATAAACTTCTGTGTGTGTGTTTCTGTGCCTTCACTATTGTTAATGCACCAAGAAACATTCTTAGGACTTTTACAATTAAAACCCATTTAGTACTGAGAGGCCTTTTACAATGATAACCAGAATTTAAAACATGTTGTTCTAGGCACTCTGAGCCTTTCTTATTTTCTCCACATCTCAGCAGCAGTAACTCTGGAAGCTACGATCTGTATTTGGGGAAAAAAAAAAAAATCCTGCTTTTTTTTGTTGTTGTTTGGGGGTTTTTTGCTTGTTTGTTTGTTTTTTTACTGTATATAATCTACCTGTGTAGTGTCCTCAGTATGTACACCATTTCTAAATGAAAAGGTAATCTCTGCATTCCTGACTGGCAGATATTTGTTATGCTCCTTTTGTCAGTAGCACTGATAGGCTAATGATCAAAAAAATTCTGCTAAAAATTAACACAGTGACTCCTTCTGTATTTGAGCATACTGATATCTGGTTTCAGTAGTGTCCATAACTTATAAGCAAGTACTGTAGGGGTGAAGAGCAGCTGTGCCAGGACTCTTCAGAAACACCAGTGATGATGTCTGCATTATTGAGTAGTGCAGGCCAACAGGAGTGGATCTGCTTTTCAGTGCTGAGGATGTGACAACCACACTGTGCACACTCCTAGCATGGGAAATTGCCTTCCAGCTAGCCTGATACCACAAGCTAAAAGCCACTCACACCATTCTCAATAATATGTATATCCATTCATTGCCTGTCAGTGTAGGCACACTGCTGATGGCCTCAGCCATGCTATAAGGTACCTCTAATGTTTTCCAAGGCACAGTCCAATTATGGCTCTTTACAGAAGCTCTTTGTAGACTCTGGTGTTACTCATCTACACTTTTCCTTTCAGATGTAACAGCTCTTCCATCTTTTATTTATTCATTTAGTTTATTTACTTTGCCTTTGTATGCTTTGAATGCAAAATAATATTCAAGTGAGAGATATATGGTCTTTGTTTTTTCCAAAGGATGCCTTCCAGAATCTTAATCATGTTTTGAAAAATAAGTGGTATCAGTTTTATTCCTAAATATTTTTTTCCAATTTATTTACTGATACAGTAAATCTCATATTCCCTCAGTATGGATAACCTTGCAGCTCTGAGTTTTATTCATTTACTTCTTCCTTCCTTTCATGTTAATTTTGTTGATTTTGGCACTGGTGCAACTAGCTCTGCTTAGTAACTATCTCATTTGATTTTCTAATGATAAAATGGAGTCTCCTTCATCTTCTTCTAGAGGGTTCTCCTTTGGCCTTATGGAGAGTGCCTCTGGCTTCCCAAACTGCTGTTAGCCTCTGTGTCAACGCCACGTGATCACAGCTGGGCCTGGCACTAACCATCAGGTAATATAGTTCACTGCATACATCACTGCATTGACTTACAGTGTTTGGCAAGGCACAGGCTGCTCAGAGTGGGTTGTCATGGGCTTTGACTTTTGAGTGCTGTATGAATCATGGAGTCACAGCATAATTTAGGTTGTAAGGGACCTCTGGAGGTCACCTGATCCCATCTGCCACTCAGAGCAGGGTCTTTCACTACAGGTCATTTTTCTGGAGTAGGTGGTTTCTTTCGCTCAGCAGTTTGGGTTTTCTTGTTTTTTTCTTTCCCCCAGAGTCCACTTCTGGAGGTATGAGATCCCGGTAATGAACCTGGTCCTAGGGATTTGGGGACATAGGCACCTAGAACTTTAAGACTGACTCTTCATTTGTAAATCAACTATAAGTTTTCTGTGCCTTCCTCTTTTTATAATAAAATAATATGTATTTTTTAAATGTGGCTTTAGTGTCAAGTTCTGTAATAGTTTCTGCACAAATAGTTAACTGCACAAATTTTGGGGGAAAAACTGAAAGCTATTAAAATATTCTTCAAATAAAGCACTGATATTGCTGCCAGAATCTAAGCTAACTTATTTCTGTCTTCCTTTTTTGAAATGTCTGTTTTAAAGATAGAGGTCGAGAAGATATTTAAACTTTCTCCAGTTGTTTTCTGCATTTCAGTTCCAATACTGATGAGAATTTTAGCTGTTCAGTTCTTCCACTGAGGGCATATCTTTAATTCATCTCTTTTTCAAAGTTCACTCCTGGACAAAAATTCTAACAGAGACCAGCTTCATTCAGTGTTTGAATATAATAAATCTACATTATTTATTATAAGGCCTTTTAATAATACTGTATCAATCTTCTGTGAGTATATTGGAGCTTTTTGAAGGTACAGCTTCTCTGAAGCCTTGTTCTTGCTTGTTAAATACTTGAGCTGCTTGATAGCTCTGCAGAAGGGAAACTGAAGAGACCTATCCACCTAACAGCATCACTAAAATAACCATAGGAAATAGAGGTAACAGATTGCTTTGTTTACACAGTGCTTTGATGTGGGGGGTGGGGGAAGTCCAAAAAAGATGGAAGTGGCAGCTGCCTGCTCACTGTCAGCAGTGAGCTGGGGAATAGGAGCAGAATAGGCCACATCTGTTTGCAAGAGAACCTCTGCTAGTAGGTATGTACCTAGCAGGAAATAACCTGGTGGCAGGAAAAGTTTAGTTAGAAATTAGAAATCATTCTGATATTTTGGACTGATCTGGACAGTAAACTGAAACCAGTGAAGGAGTCTGCTCTGGTTTCTGAGGTAGCACAAAGCAGCTTGTAGTAGCTCAAGAATCAAAGAATCACAAAAAATTAATGTCAGAGTCACTCCATGCCCAAAGCAGTGCCAGCTCCAGTGACTTTTCCCCTGGGTCTGTAAGTTTTAGAAATCTCTGAAGATGAACACGTCACTCTGGGCACATTTCCAGCATTTGTCCATGCTCACAGTGATTTTTTTTTTCCTTCTTTCCAGCTAAGTTTCCCTTGTTGCAAGTTGTGAGCATTGCCTCATCTGTACTGTGCACCTCTGAGAAGGATGTGACTGTGCTTTCACTTCTCTGAAGAGAAAGCAGGTTGTGACTTTTCCATTGTGCAGAACACCTGCTAGTATAGACACCTAAAAAAATCCCACAAAACAAATGGCAAAAACTGGACCACTTCCAATTTCCTCACTCAAATCGAACTCAGGAGAGGGGAACAGTGGTGTCACCTTAACTAAACCAGCCCAAGCTGCAGTTTTGGTATCCAACAACAGGAATCTTTCAGGAAGGAGGTGGGGATAGGATCTCCCATCCTCAGTGGCTTTGGTGAAGCTGGAATTTCACCCACAGAAGTGATTTATCCAGGCTTGCAGCTTTTAGGATCCTGTGGAAGACTGCTGCAAACAGTGGTTGACAGTACTTGTACAATGAGCCACAGATAAGCTTAAGTCACACTAGGCCATACTGGAGAAAGCTATAAACTAGTCTTCCACATTACTGACAAAACAGTTTCCTCACAGCTGAAATTAAACATCTGAGCTTTATTGTACTAGCAGCAGCAGCATCACTCCCAAGCAACACAGTTACCCGTGGGGAATTCTTTCTTATGATGGTGTACTGTTCCAGTTGTGCCTCTCAAGAGTGCATCAAAAGGTTACAAACTGTTCTTATTTGAAGAAAAACTTTTCTCTCTCTAGATGAAAGTTTGAAGTTTCAGTAGAGCTTAGACAATTACTGTGTATCACGTGTATTACATTGTATTTTGTCAAAATTAGAATGGAAGAAAAAGTTATATTCAACCTGAAACTTAGACCAAGGTATAATTAATATAATTTTTAAGAGGTGGCATCTCTAAAAACAGTTTTACTTTAAAAATCCTAATCTAACTACATCTCCAACATAGCCAACAATTTAGAGATGATCTTATGATAACATCTACGTTTATTCTGAACATTCATTATGAACTTTTAAAGAAATATCTCTCTCCAAGACCAAACTCAATAAAAGATATACACTTTGCCATTCTCACAATATCAAAATCTTTGGGTCTGCTGCAAATGAGGAGAGAAAGAGTCCCAGGTATTACTGACAAAACTGCCTCCATTTATCTTGCTGGATAAAAAACTGGCTGGACGGCC
>NW_010125513.1:0-299 GCF_000699245.1 Pterocles gutturalis
AGGGGGTCTGGGACTCGGTGCCGCCAGGCAGCAAGAAACCAGCCCCTAAAAAACCAATAAAAAGCTTTAATGTCGTACAGTAAACCAGTAACTGCACCATTTAAATAATTAACACAGGCTCGTTCAAATAAACAGCACATGGCTCAACGCACGTCTCTGTTCAAGAGCAAACCATGAGCTCAGGGAAGGGGTTTGTCTCCTCTGGACCCAGGGCTCCACGTCCCAAACCCTCCCTGGATCTGCGGCACTCCAGCTCTGCAGGATCAGTCAGTGCTCAGGACGAGCTGTGATCTCCAGCG
>NW_010125513.1:366-606 GCF_000699245.1 Pterocles gutturalis
CCCCTCTGGCTTGCAGCCCTTCCCGGTGACGTTTGCTTCCCAGGCGGCCGTTTCTCGTCTGCTGCACGTTTAAAACATTTTGCTTCATAAAACAACGCTTTACCTGACACTGTGCATCAGCCCTGTATTCACCTGCAAATCCGCACAGGAGGCAGTGAGGTAGACAAGCATCATCCCCCACGTCACAGGCAGGTGTGAAACAAACCCAAAAGCAGAAACAAAATCCCCTGCGGAAGCTGC
>NW_010125513.1:688-915 GCF_000699245.1 Pterocles gutturalis
CCTGCCCTGCTACAGCCTCCTCACAAACCCCAGTTAATGTCTGAACGAGATTGACCAACGCCAGTGGGATGGGAGGAGTGGCAGCTGGGAGAGGCACAGCCAACGGGGACACATCCAGCGCCTGTCGTGCTCCAACGAGGAAGGGAGCCTGGAAATCGGGAATCTTTCGCCAGGCAAGCCTGGGCTCTGCAGACAGCACCTGACAAGCCCCCGCGCTCGCCATCCAG
>NW_010125514.1:0-1742 GCF_000699245.1 Pterocles gutturalis
GCAGCGCTGTTCCCACGCCCAACGCCATCCATTTCCATGACACTCAGCAGTGCCGGACGGCTGCGCGGCTGCGGTCGCGCTCGGACCAGGACAGGACTGTCTGTCTGGCTGAGGACTGAACGCTCTCCATGGCATCAGAGACCCGCAGACAAAGTCTGGGCTTGCAGGGCCAGGGCTGGCCCAGGACAAGCAGCATGGTGCGAGCCCAGCCCAGCACCCCTCTGCTCTGCCCCACGACCGGAGCCCCTCCGGCAGCATCTCCCTGGGATCTACACAAACACACACTACAACGTTTTTAAGAAATCTTCCATGAAGCGCGTTCTTCTTTTGCGGTTGCTTAGCCCAGAAGGCTGGTCCTGCAGGTGAATTTTGTCCAAATTACCAAAGAGCCCTCTGCAGACCTGAAGCAACGCTCGAGCAATGTCACCGAGCTCCATCCCTCACGGGGACCCGCACGGGTGGCCAGCGGGACACTGCGGATCGATGTGCAAAAGGAAACAAGCAGGAACGGCTCTGCCCATTGCAACCCAGAACAGCACACGGAGAGTATCGCAAAGGTGCTTAAAGCCCCGATTTAAACACTGACGGCGAAGAAAGAGCTACCTCCTGCCCTCGCCCGCGTAAGGGCGACAGTGACAGCCCGCAGCTGAACTGACCCAGTTCGCCCTCCCCTAGCTGCAGGGTCTTGCTGGGTGGTTTATCCTCGCCCAAAGGAACAAACATGTTTGTACCTAATTTCAGATTTTTTTTCCCCACCTGTTTCTTTCTGAGGCTCCGTTAGGACGGTTGTCTTTGGAGCTGATCAGAATTAGCAAATTAGCTCAAGGGGAGATAGCTGTTCCCCCCGCCCCCCACCGCAGAACACAATTTGTCCTTGGTTTGGTTTTCTGTGATGTAAAAAAGCAGCATAGCAACCTGAAACAGAAAAGGTAATTTGTCATATTCTGACTCAAGTAAAGATATGCAAAGAATTTACATTAAATTTTAACTTTTTCATAGAAACCATAAAAAATCAGGGGTGAAAACTGCCAACTCAACGGGCATCATATTCTTAATAGTTTGCTGACCAAACACCTACAGCAGAGGACAGATTGGAAGTATTGCTCTGTTTCCCAAAGCTAATGACATTCTTTCCATATTTCTCTGCAAATCCTTGGGCTTGTCAGAGCAGCAGATCTTGTGTTTCCTTTGCAGATTTCTAAACTCTTAGGAAGAGATTTTCACAATTAAGGCAGAGGTAGAAACAAAGCCAAAATGTCCAGAGAGAGCAAAATAACACAGAAAAGAGCATTCATTTAGCTTCTTAGCAGATTTTAAAAAAATTAAATAAATATTACTACTACCATAAACCCCAGTTATTCATCTTTGACACCAGTTTCAATTGATTGTACTCACAAACATCCCTGAGCAACAGGCGAGAATCTGGAATTTCTGGTGCTACTGCCAGCAAGACCGACCCCTGCAGATGAACCTCCTCCCTCTGCACACCGGCTGTAGATCAGCCGTGAAACAGCAGCTGCCTTCATGCATCCGCACGACGGTTTTATGTTTACATCTTGATCATGGAAACATCTGACACTGAACAACCAGGAGATGTTCTGCACGGCTCAAAGCAATGCAGGAGCTGGGGAGCCACTGGGGACCCCAGCCCACAGGGACCACTGGCTGTCCCCCACCGGCTGTCCCCTGCCCCGCCGGCTCCCCCTTTGGCCCCACGGGAAGGAGCCGGGGTTCGCCCCCGC
>NW_010125514.1:1773-9765 GCF_000699245.1 Pterocles gutturalis
CTGGCTTCAGCCCCAGCCTCTGCTCCAGCCAGGGGCAACTCCACCAGCCCCAGCGTGAATCCAGCCCGTCCTACGCTGCTCAGCAGAGACCGGGGTCTCTCCCGCGTTCCCCCCCGCCCCGCGTGCTCCCTGCCTCCATCCCGGGAGCGAGCGGCCGCAAGCCGTGCGGGTTTAACTGCAGGAGGAGCGAGGAGCCCGACGCTCAGCAGCAATGTGCTGGGAGACTTCAGAAGGGTCCGACCCGATGACAACGCCTCAACGCCCTCTGCAAGCTGGGACCCGTTTGTGACCACTGACGGCTCGCGTCTCAGAAATCATCTGCTTCCAGCTGTGTTTCAAGGGGCTCCTTTCTTCAGCCGAGGGCAGAGGGACTGGAAAAGTGAGGAGGAAACACAGACCCCACAGGTCTGGGCTGTTAAACTGTACCTGACTGCTGCCACCAGGTCACTGTCCCTTCATCACCTGCTTTCTCCTCCCAGCTCTCCTGTGCGACAGAGCCGGGGCACAGCGGGGGGCTTCGGGGTCCCTTTGCTGTTTGGAGTGAACCAACCGTGCGCGTTGGGCACGACATCGAGACAACATCCACAAAGAGATGGAATGGAGGGGAACCAGCCCCGGGCCACCACCGCCCTCCCCTCGGTGGGTGCTTCTGCGGAGAGCAGGACTGGGCCAGGGGCTGGCACGGGGGGTCTCTGGGGAGGTGGCCACAAAGGGACCCCACAGACCCCAGCAGCTGCCACCCAGCACTCGCTAACCTGAGCCACACGCGGCCAAACTGTGCGAGACCCCGAACCCCAACGCCCAGCGACTGCGGGGTGCGACGGCACGTCCCCGCACCGGCATCACCCGGGTGCTCGGGGCTGGCTGGGCAGGAGCGATCCTGGGCATCGGCATCACAAACCCTCCGCTGTCTGTACCTTACTTTGACATGTTTCTCAAAAAAAAAGAGAAAAAAAGACAAAAAAAAACCCCACAAACAGAAAAGAATGGGAAAAAAAGGAAAAAAAAAAAAGATCTCCATGACATTCAGGGGATTCTCCTTTGTGGACATGCAGAATTTCTATGAATATAGTTTTTTGTAAACATTTTGTAACAATTTTGGTTTCATAGTAACTGTGTTACTTGCTGATCATTCTAGCTGATGTAAATAAAATTTCCAAAAAAAAAAACCAACAGAAAAAATTCTGATTATTTTCCTTTTTAAGACACTGTGATATATCAAAGTGCACAGTTTGCTGTATGAAGTAATATGGTTTTAAATTTTAAATAAAAAATAATTTCTAGAAAATAACGAAGCTTATGCCTGTTTATACGGAACAACTCCCTTCTTCCTTGTGGAAACTTCATACCCAAGAACAAGCTGTTTAACGGCATCCCCTGATAATCAGCCCCGAACAGCTGGGGATACAAAAACCAATTCCAACTAAAACCGAACACTCGGGAGCAGAGCTGCTAGTGCCTGAGCCTGAGACCCTCCGACAAGACCAGCGGGCTCCCAGGCTCATAAAAGCTCTGTTTGCCTGCTTCCCCTTTCCATGTAAGTCAAAAATCTAAGATAACAGCTGAAGGCACCCTAAAGGCCAGCGTTTATTAGTCTGAAATCTTTACGACTCTGCTTTACTGTCTGGAGGCAGGGAGAGAACGTCTGTGGTTGGATGGGAACGATGAAAGCAACCGGAGCTGCACCATCCCGGGCGACAATAAAACAAACTCTAAAAGCCGAGGCACAGCCCTGGGGACAGCCAGCCCTGCTCCGGGCTCCTGCTCCGGGCTCCAGCCCTGCCCCGGGCTCCAAAGCCCTGCTCCCCTTGCTGCAGGAGACGGGCACTGCCCGGGGAGCGTGGCTGGGGTGGAAGGGCAGCGTCTGAGGCACCAGGGTTGTGCATTTATTCAATAAACCCCAGAAGTTGCCATTTCCTGTATGCTGAGATTTAAAAGACAAATCCTTCCCATTTTAATTATTTTTAAGGGTCACTCTCATCCATCTCTCTCATCTCTATTCACTCGAGCCCCCTGGAAAGCCGCAGCTTTGACGCTCCTGCCGAGGAGGGACTTTCAGAGAGGAGCCGAGTCTCGCTTTTATATCCTGGAGCCCGATCAATATGCAGAGAACGTGTCAAAAAGAAGGAGGGGAAAAAAGGTAAAAGCAAATGATGCCTTTGCAAAGCCGCTTCTGCATTGCTTAGCATGCCAGACCTGCTGCTGGGTACAAAATCCCTTCCCACGGGCCAAGGGCTGCGGCAAGGGGACGGCTGCTCCCGTCCGCCGAGCAAAGCACCGGGCAGGACAGGGCAGCGCCGGCCGACCCCGCGCCGCAAACCTCCATCTGCGCTGGAAACAGGAGGAATTGTCAACAGAAATCGTTACCAGCAATAACGCGAGGCAGCAATTAACCTTGTCAGTCAACAGATCACCCTTCACTGACTGCAAACCCACCACCTCAGCGCTGCCAATCATGCCACAAATGAATAATTAATCAGACAACAGATTTCGCTCACAAAGAGGAGATCGGTTCCCTTTGAGCACCACCCAGTCCCTCTGGGCAAAAGAGGGAGAAAATCGAGAAGCGGTGAGAGAGGCATCTCTGCCCATCCTCCCTGTTCCACCCAGGCACCTTTAGACATTTCAGACTTCCAGCTCAGCAGAGAGACCAATTTTTAACCAGTATTTCTTCCAGCAAAATCCCATTTTAAGGCAGTAATTGCACATCTGCGGGCAGGTGTTTTCCTGACCCTGGATGTCAGCGCTCCGATGCAATCCCACGGCAGCCGACATGAACCGCGACTCCTGCCGTGCACTCTGCCTCTGCCCATCCAGCGCCTTCTCCTCCCTCTAACCAAACCAAACAAAACAACTTTGGCACTAGGGAAGGCGAGTTTGGACCTAGATGTTCTCATATGCCAAATGCCCCTGATTCCCGTAATGAAAATCTAGGGATGGAACCCCGCTGCCAGACCCCGCGAGGGAGCAGCTCAGCCGCAGGCGCCCGTGCGCAGCGACGTCGTCGGAGCTGGAAGCGCCGGGGCAGACGGGGCTGATACCTTTCATTTTAAGCAGTATCAACGGTGCTAGTTAGTACGCTCTGAACAGCAACTGGAAGCGTGATCCTAGCAAACAAGAACTCTCTTGGCAGCGCTGAGGTACCATATGGGCTCTGTAGATGATGTGCCTTGAAATGGTGCTCGTAGGTGAGCAAAGCGACCGCGGTACGGCTGACAGCCCACAACCCCAACGATGCTCTGTGCTGCTGAACGAGGAGCAGGTCTTTGTGCGGGCATTAAAGGGGATCATTACAGGAAGAAAAGGGGCATGTTGCAGAGTACGGGGTAAGGTGAATCATTGCAAAAAAGTCCAAAAGTGCACTGGAGAAAGACTGCAGGCACAGACCATCCCGCCCTTTTACGGCTTTTTACCCTTCAGCACTAGTTAGCTTATTTTCACCCTCCCCTGCTGCCCAGAATTTCTTCCCATTTCCTACCTGCATGCTGTTTACTCGCATTATGGCTTTTTCTCCATTACTGTGTTTCTCTTTCTCCCTATGCTTTGTTGGACACACCGCTCACTGCTGCTTTAGAGCCAAGTGTCTGTTACACTTTGACAGGGAATTTTGCTCGGGGAAGTTTAGACTGCTGCTTGCACTGTGGTTACTGCTGGTGTCATTAACCGTGGAGATCCGCACCATCTTTACAGAGTCAGTCCTCTCCCAGGACCCGAAACAGCCATCCCCTGAGCAGAAAAGCACCGGAGCACAGGAGAAAAGTTTTGGTTTGGAGAAGACCTCAAGTTGTCGATACTGCCCTCCCTTTTGTGCCCTAGCTAAAACTGCTCTGAGAGGCATAATTAAAGTGTTTAAGAAGCATCTGTCATTATTAAAACAAAGTTGCTTTGCAGTTTTACTATTTTGCTGCAGGTTCATTATCTTATGTAAATAAGCTGTCTATTCCCTTCTGCAGCGTGGGCTGCGGAGGGACAGAAGCTCCAGTGAGAAAATTTATTACCAGCCTCTCACTCTTGAGATTATCAATTGCAAATGAAGGAGCATAAATACATCTTCTTTAGCTGCTTACGCCGCATTAACGAATATGCTCCAAGCTAATGGCTTTGCCACTCTTGTCCGCTCAGGCAGGAACGGAGCATGCTGCAGGAGGACTCCTGGAGCTCACAGAAGCGATAGAGAGGCTTCAGGAGCTGGGTGTCAAACAGCAGGTTGTTCCGACAGCACTAATCCCAATCTATCCTGCAGATGATCCTGCAGCTACAAGAGGTTAATACAATCAGAACAGGTTGTCTTCTAGGATGAACACTGGTCCTCTTGATGCACAGCAACACAATCACACCCACAGCCCTGCTGGCTCTACAGCCTGTTCACGCACGAGTCTCAATTTCCACGTTGCCTTGCTGCCCTGGTGCTCCTGCAGCACACAACACGCTTTGCCCCGTCACCTACACTCGTACGCACAAACTACAGCCACCGCTTGTCTCCTGTCTCCCAGCCTCCCCGGAGCAGGAACAGCCTTTATGGTGCTTTTCCAGCCATCGCAGGTGCCCCTGTTCCTGTCACCGAACATCCAGCACCGTCTGGCTTTAGTAAACACAAAGAACACGAGAAAAGAGGCAATTAGCCAAGCAGAGTGGGCACGGATGTCCAGGCTGATGCTGCGGTCGATAGTGGTTTGACAGGCTGCCGGCACTAGCAGGGATGCCCACGTGCCCGGTCCCCAGCACCCGCCAGTGCTGCGGGTCTGCTCCGTGTGTGGGATCCCAGCAAACCAGAGGCAGATTTTCTTTAGAGCCTTCCCAGCAGACAGGAACGGCGGCTAACGCTGTGCAATCCAAACCTGGCAGCCAGCACGCACACATCCATCAGGAGCGGGTAATTGATGCTATCTAGGGCCAGTTTATTTCAATCAATGCAGCACTCTGCACATCGGCATTCGCCACAGCCTCTCCTCTTCCAGAGGGCTAGAAAATGTTATTATCCAGACAAACCCCTAATTCCAGCAAATTCGATTACCCAGGCAAATGAAAATAACACAAACAAAACCGTCTGAGATTCTGATGGCTGAACCAAGGCTTATTTATTTATTTCCAGCAGCATTTACAGCGCACACCACAGGCCCCGCGGGTTTAAAAGCAGTTTGGGAAGAGCAGCCCTCTGGCATCCGCTGACATGAACCCAAACCCGCGATTATCTTACCGACCACGCTGCAAACGGCTGCTCGGAGACCCCGGCCCCGCCACACTGAGCCAGGATTTTTCTCTCCCTCTCCTCTTGGACCTAAAGAACTGTTTACTTGACCATGAATGTTAAATGTGGGACTTAGAAGGCTTTTGAATTTGTTCTTACTCCCTTTAAGCTTTTTTTTCCAGTGGACGCCAGGTCTGGTGAACAAATTCCCAGTCCCCAGGGTTTCTAGCACAGTGCAATTTCAGTAGATGCTGCAGAATGGTCCCGGAAAGTAAAGCTGGAATTTTTATTCCCGTCAGAATCGAGCTCTGATGAGACAGTCTGGACTAACTCACTGATGGACACATGCCAGGTGACTTCTGTATGCAAGCACAAGAACTGAAATTTCAATTTTCACACCCAAGAAAGCTGCCACGGCACTCCTTTGAAACGAGCCACCAAGCACGGATGATTGATGAAGTAAACAACAAAGCTGGGTGGAAAGGGCAATATTATTGTTTTTCACAAGGGGGAAAAAAAAAAAAATCTTTTTCATTACAAAGCCTCCAATGAAAATTTAAAAACAATCTAAAAATGTTTAGATTTTCCCAAAACCTAGTGGTGAGAGAAATGCCCCATCAGGGCTGCAGGGACTCACGGACCCACAGCTCGGCCCCTCCACACAGTCCTGGGGCTGGCGGTGGGCACGCTGGGCAGACCCCCACCCCAAAAAGGACAAAAATTTTGCATGAAGCTGCTGCAGCCATTCCCCAGCGTTGCTGCCAGGCTTAACCGCGTCCGGGCACAGACCCCTCGCAAAAGCCAGGACCCGCTGCCGCGCTCGCCCCGCGCTGCCCGGCTTGCTCTCCGGAGTCTGTGCCGGTGCTGTGCAACCCAGACCGCAGGTGCTCCCTTCCTTCCAGCAAGGTCATTTGGAAACACTTTGCTCTACACCAGAATGTGTCACACAAGTCTTCCCGAGGCTGGTGGCAGGCCTAAGGCACGCTCTAATGAGGCCATCAATAACCCAGAGCAGCTGCTCAGAAAGAATTCAGCTGCTCAAAGATGGAAAAGTCCATTAAGTTTATTGCACGAAATGTTGGACATGGTTTAGACAGAGGATCGCTGCCAAATTATATAAACTACCAAAAACCTGCCAAATGAAGGAAGCGGAGGCAGGACGGGGCATTTTTAAACTGTCGTTACCCTGGAGGGAAGGGAGGATCCATTTATCTCGTGCTGCTATCAAGAAGCAACAAGTCGGATGACATTTGCAGAGCCAGTGCTGCTGCTCCGTGGCTGGTTCAGAAGAACTGAGCTTTTGCAGAAGGGTTGGACCAAAACACTTCTGAAAAGGATCTTTCCTTGCAAGCAGACAGAAAGTTAAGGTCATGAAAGGTTAAAGAAAATAATGCATATACCCTCTATTCCCTAACAACAAAACCTCCGCAGTCAGCTTTGTTTCAGGACCTCTGACAATCCGCCTGTTCCGCGACGCTGACACCCGGGCTCGGAAGAGGTTTTTTCACTGCTCGCATTTCCAGCACCAGCAGTTCTCCCCAGCCACAGCACAGATGTGCACAAGCAGCACAAAACTCTCGTTAGCCTCATTTCACCCCAGCTTTTCAGAGTGTAAGAGATTCTGCTCGAAACTAGCTGCAAAGATGAGCAGAGACACCTCCAGGCAAAGAGGCACAATGAGCAGTGACAAGCGGCACAGTCTGCAGCTGCGGGCTGACGGGACACGGCTGGAGTCTGCAAGGACACGGACACGGGGCTCAGCGTGGAAAAAGCCAGGGTGCTCCCAGGGACCTTCAAAGCCCGGGAACTCCTTCAGTGCAGCGTGGGGTTGCCCACCCATCGGTGGTCCTCCTTGCACGCTGCACAGCGGAGCGGGTCGTGGCGGGAGCTTCGCAGCCACCGGGACCACGCAGAGACCAGCCTTGTAGGGACCACGGCTCTGAAAGCGTTCAGAGACAAATCTAGAAATTAACATGGAATTAATTTGCCATATGACACGAAGACACACAGAGTAATACACGAGTAGAAAAAACAACCCCATATTGTTATCAAGTCTCGCGGGGATATAAGCTAATTACCAAGTATTGCAGTAACCCTGGGGTTGGAAATGGGATGATACAAGCCACGCAGAAGGCTTAAATGTTCTCAAGTTGTCGAGGAGGGGAAGAAAGTTATACTTCATCTGCTCATAAACATGATAAACCATACACAGGATTAATTAGCAGCAATTAGCGAGTTTCTGTGTTAATGCTCCAGGAAAGGAACCCATGCATGCAAGGAATCTCAGACCACAGCTGTGCTGGAGCGGCACACAGCCCGACTGCCATCCCAAGAATAATTTCTATGATCTGCACCAAAGCCTCCATCCTTCAGCAGAGCGGCAAACAGGAGACATTTTAATAGATACTTCAGTAAATAAAGAGCAAGTGGAAAACTCAGCGGGCGAGTTGCTGCACCCTCTGGAGCTGGGAGGCAGAGCCCAGCAGGAGCTGCGGCGGCCGCAGGAGCACACGGGGACACGCAGATGCTCCCGGCACAGCCCTGACCAAAAGCCACCCGGCCCACACTGCACCAGCCCGGCTGCACCGCCTCCGCTCGCACCGTCAGGGTCCCCAACCGCGCGGTGGCACGGGTGCAGACCCCGAGAGACCACCGGCCCTTCGAAACCCCGCGTTAGGGAGCAGCGCACAGGTCGGGCGCAGGAGATGCGAGGAGGAGGAGGAGGAGGTCGGGCTGCCAGGGATGCGAGGAGGAGGAGGAGGAGGAGGTAATTCCAGCTTCTGGGGCACAGCATCGGCTGGGGG
>NW_010125514.1:9806-13311 GCF_000699245.1 Pterocles gutturalis
GGCAGGAAGGAGGAGAAAGGCGCAGCAGGGATCTGACGGCACGGCATCGTCAATCCAAAGCCTGCAGGGAGGGATGAGAGCACGATGCACAGCTGGCCCCGGCACTGCTAGCGGATGGTATAAAGAGAGGAACAAAGCCAGAAACCTGAAGCGCCTCAAAGAGGTCCTATTTTTAGGAAAAGCTGAGCGCTCGCCTTTGGAACCGCCTGCCTCGCGATGCTGGTGGCTGGGCACTCAAATCGCCAGACGTTTCTGAAGATGTGTGCCGGCAGCTCGAGAAAAGCTGCCTGTGCCTGGGGAGCCTGGCCACACATCACGAGCCTCGGCTGTGGCACCGCTGCAGGAGAGTCGGGCGTTTTCAGTAACTACTTTTTGTAACTAGCAAGATTAATCCACCAGTTAAAGATTCCCATCAAAACTAATAAATAAAAATCAAGCCTACATCTTATAAAAAAATCCTTTTCCTTCCACTCTGGAGGCTGTAAATTCCCAGAAAGCTAAGAAAATAGAGAGCAATTTTTAAATGCTGGTCTGGCAATAAAACACTGATCTCTCGCAAATGGAATTCGGAACATACAACAAGGGGCTATACATCATCCTGCCTGAGAACTCCCTTGGGGGAAATAAGGTTATCAAAACTTTGGAGAACTTAATGCAAACACTGATCCTTCTCCAGTGCAAATGAACAGCGTGGGGAGGTATTGATATCGCATTTTCCTCTGCTGCAAAGAGGTTGGTTGGAATTTGAACTTGCTGCAATAGCCCTATCGCCTCTGATTTCTCATTCATGCTGCAGGTGCTTCCCGGCGTTCAGCACGTACTCACGGAAAGGTTATTCTCGTGCTGCCCTTCACATTATGATCCAAGCTACGGCAGAGTTCACAGACAAGGTTCACATGAACAGAAAGCTTAAATTTTAAAAATCATTCATAATACTACGGGGGGTTGGGGGAAAAATAATCCAAACAAATTCCCTCTCAAGCTCCTTCAGCATTTGATGGGAGTCGGTCACGAGGAGCCCAGCTGGGGACACGCTGCCCACAGAGGGCCCAGGGCCAAGGGAGGTGTCCCCACAACAAGTCTTGCTGGATGTCCCCAAAGCCCAACGCGTTTCTGGTAGATGCCATGTACTCGCATCCAAGGGAAGACGATCTGGGATTGCACAGGAGGCTGTTTCCAAGAGCTGCGTCCAGTCCAGGCAACGCTAATAAGATAACTTCATAAATGTTAGAATTAGAATTCAGAATTATGCTCCTCCTGCAAGTTTTTATCAGGTTTCCCAACTGGAGACTGACAGGGACACCAGCCCTGTCCCGTACCATCGCCTCTGCGCCTGTCCGCACCCCGCTCACGCGATGCCTGCCCACCAGACCCCAGCTTGCCGTGTCTCCGGTGCCTGCCAGGACCACTGCAGAACCCTCGACCCAGCTGTGTGGGTCATTAGGACATGCTTTGCTTCTACCGGCTCAGCCGCCTGCTCTAAACACCGCATCTCTCCCCGGGGCGCCGCACGGACCGACACACAGCACACGCGCCGGAGTCTTTGCTTTCTTCCGCTAAGATGCAATTTTACCACATTTAGCAAGAGGAGACCTTGAGAACCATAACTGAAATAGAAGAAACCAAGCTGTATTTCCAAGAAGGAGGCTTTGCCTAGCTGGCTCGCTGGATGCATGCCGGGGGTTCGCAGCCCTGCGAGAGGAGGGGAGCGGAGCGGGATGCTGGATTTCACTGTAGCCGGGCAACGCAGACGGATCTTTGTATGAACCCCAAGAAGAAAACGCTAGTCAAGATCTGTATTTCCAAATACATTTACAGAAAAATAACACTTGTCAGGTTTTGTATTTTTTCTTGTTGTTCACAATTCATGAGGTCTCATATTCTCCCTACAATGGGAAACTACTTCTGCCGTCCCATGGGACACATTAGGCTTTCGGAATATCAATCCAGCTCATGCCTTCCTGAGATTTTAAATTAATCACACTGATTACAGCTTTATTTACTCACTGAGGTCTACTTAGTCCTTCCTTTGTTGCTGTAAAAAGCTTGTTACTCTCTTTAATTGAACTGCTTTTGTGAACTGCATGCATTCTCCCTAATTATTTTCCTTGATGAGAGTGGAGTTCCTAATTACTAATGCTCCCCTGAAATCCATCATCTGACAAGGAACATTAAGGTGGCACGCGGGGTAATTCCGGGGCAGGAGGGATGCGGAGCAGACTGCGGGGAGGGGATGAAGCCGCTGTGGGGAAGCGGGGGGACCCCGACCCCCCCGGCCCCTCGCCCCGTGTCCAGCTCCCCGGAGCCACGCACCACGCCAGACTCTGCATTTCTGGAATACACGACGGCTGCAGGGAAATTATGAGTATGAATTTTACGATATTTATAGTCTTCAAATGAAAGATTAATTTGATAAAGTGTTTCATGTACATCAAAATTATTCAAATGCTTGTACTGCTTTGTTGAAGACATTTGCCTTTTAAATTTATTTTTGGAGTCAAAACATAGAGGCTTTTTGAATTAACATTTTTTATTTCAATACGATCGTTTTGAGTTAATTTCCCTCAATCTAATTCTAATGCAGCATTAAAAAAAAAAAAAATCAGAAACATTTGTATCAACTAACAGAAACTAAATGTGCCACTTGATCAAAAAGCCTGCGCGGCAGTTTTTCAGTTTGGCTAGAAATCAGCTTTTGCAGTGGAACATTCCGGGGGGACATGTAGAGCTTTTAAGTTCGGCCAGTAAAGCAGAAACACTCATTTGCAGGAAAGCAATTATATTATCAAACACAGAACACAAATGCATCACCTCCCTCCCGGAGATCCCGCAGCCCAAGGAGGAGGCGGCAGACAGACAGGAGGATGCCGGAACGGTGGGGGCACGCGGGGACGAGCCGGCAGCCCAGCGCTCCTGCGGGTGCCAGGGCATCCCTGTGACGAGAACCCACAGGAAAACTAGGAAATAACTTTATAGCTGTTTGCACAGAGCTCTCGTCAGTCGGGATGTGCGGTACCAGGAAAAAATCTGTGTTTGTTTGCAAATCAAACAAGTAACCAAGCAAATCCAGAGTCCTGAGCCAAATGGCAGCGGGGCTGACCCCACCCCGACCGAAGAGCCGTGTGTGCAGCGGGGCAGGAGCTGGCACCCGAACCCAACACGCTGAACCAGGTGCAAGGGGAAATGAAGGAGCAAAGGGAAGAGGCAATTGGCCCTAAAATAATGTCTACAGCGGGGCAAGATTGCCTTGGCCAGTAACTGTGGACAAGCAGTTCCAGGGAATGAACACCTGAACCCGCTCAGCTGTGCAGGTGGAAATAGCTCCGAGATGCTGAGCAGAAGCCAGCAGCACTTCAGCACAGCCTGGACCAACTGCTGGGGAGAAACTCCCATCTGAAGCTTGGAAACTAACAGCAAGGTCAGAAGCGAGCAGGCTGTGCTGTTGGCTGGGCTGCAGAGGCTTCTGGACACCAGGATTGCTCTTCAAGGATGCCCTCCTGGAAGC
>NW_010125515.1:0-15883 GCF_000699245.1 Pterocles gutturalis
TGCGCCCTCCGGCCGCGAGCTGCCGGGCAGGGTTCGGGCATAACGTGTTGCTGCGGAGAAAGTGGGGGAGAGGAGGAGGGGGAGGGAGAGAGGGAGAGGGAAAGGCAGAGAAGAGTAGAGAGGGAGAGGGAGGAGAAAAAGAAAAGATAGAAAAGACAAAGTGAAAAAAAGGGAAAAGAAAATAAAATAGTCTCCAGAGCTCTGTGACCCTAGATCACTTTCTAACAAGGGTAGGAGAATACATACAGTGTGAATGTTATTCGTGCTCCTCAAAACAGGTTTTATTGCAGATTCTGCCCCCCTCCCCCCCATTTTGTTATCGTTTGTACCCCTTTCCTCCTCTTTAAAAAGCCAAGTTTGCTAGCTGAGAAAGTTGCTATAACTCTGAATAGCAAGGCACATGCTGGCCATGCGGATAGCAGTGCTGTAATTGCCGAGTTGCTCCTTGGCCTGGGATGTTGCTGCATACACTTATCATGGCTCTGAAAAACCTTTTAGGCATGAAACTCTGAGTATGAATGGCCCCATCCGTGGAGCTGTAGCTGATGCATGTCAGGAGGGTTGAGAGGGTGAGGCCAGCCACTCTGTTTAGTTGCCAGGTCCTTTAGAGCAACTAGAATCACAAGAAATGGTGTGGTGAGCTTGGGAAGAGAAAATATTCTTACAGCAAACTGGATGTTCTCTGTGAAATAATTGCATCGCTGCTTTAAAATCTAAGGGTTATTGATCAGAGAACGGTACAAGGGTTTAGTATGGTAAAGCAAAAATCCCACAGATGTGATAATCTTAGAGGTGCATTGATTTTAGGCCAGGACCCTTATTGTGTCAATATAATCAGACCGTTTGGAAATCCTTTGCTTGATACATAATGCAGAGACGTTTATGTCTCTTATAGTTGCCACGGCTTAAGTTTAGATGATAATCCAATCAATATTCTTGTCCAAAAAGAAAGCCAAAAGCAGCCACACGCACAAAATCAGAATCCTCCTTCTTACTGCCGCAACCCCCAAATGTGTCCTACAGTTCTATTTTAATCTATGGCTATTTGGAGAAGAGCTTCTTTCTAACCACAAATTAATATTGATTTGTGCCATTCTGTAAATTAGCAAGCATCATGTTGAAATTCTTCCTATGTGAACTACAAACATCTTGTTAAGTAAACAGTTTGTTACTGTTGCTACAATATTGAACTATAAAAGGAGAGTTCTTTCTTATACAAGAAGCACCTTATAAAAAAGGTGATGATACAACTGTATTCAAACTTTCCTTTTGAAGAGACTTTTTAAAAATAAGGTTTGAAAGAATTTTTATCTTTTTTTTAATTTCAGGCTACATGAATTACCAAGCTTTTCGAAATGAGAGTGTAAGAAGAAATAATCCAAAGTTCCGTGTTACTGTAAATAAAGTGTTTGTGTTGATAAAAAAGTTCCCCTATTGTAAATAACCTGAAAATAATGAAAATTACTTATTTATATTGTTCCAGTTGAGAAACCTACAGAAAGTAAACTATATAATGTACACTATGCATTCATGAATTTATGCTTTACTATCTGATGACCTGATTCTCACCTCCCACAGGCTTTGCGTCAGTATAACAGCATGCAAGTCTCTGGGTTTACCCTTGAGTTACTAAGTTAAAAAGATATCCCTGTCTTAAAGCCACCCTGTTAAATCTTCAGGGTTGTACAGGTTGGTAGACTAATCTGTGTTTCAAGGAAATGGGTTTCTCTTTAAGTAAACAAAAATCATGTACATCATACATTATCTACATTGTATTTTCATCCTGTGGGACAGATCCTCTGTCTTAATTTTAGAATCATGGAATGTCAAGTTGGAAGGGATCCATAAGGATCATTGAGTCCAACTCCCAGCTCCTCGCAGGACTACTTAAAGCTAAACCATATGACTATGAGCGTTGCCCAGACAGTCCTTGAACTCTGACAGGCCTGGTGGCTTGACCACTTCCCTCAGGAGCCTGTTACAGTGATCAACCACCCTCTAATTGAAAAACGTTTTCCTAATGTCCAGTCTGAACTTCCCCTGATGCAGCTTCCTTCCCTCATGTCCTGTCACTGGTCCCCAGAGAGAGGAGATCAGCACCTTCCACTCTGCTGCCCCCCCTTGAGGAAGCTGCAGACTGCCATGAGGGCACCCCTTAGCCTTCTCTTCTCCAAGCTGAGCAAGCCACGTGCTCTCAGCCGCTCCTTCTACATCTTGCCTTGGAGGCCTTTCACCATCTTGGTCGCCCTCCTCTGGACACACTGGAATAGTTCGATGTTGTATATTGAGGCACCCACAACTGCACACAGAACTGGAGGTGGGGCTGCACCGGGGCAGTGATGAGTGGGACAATCAACTCCCTTGCCCAGTTGACGATGCCATGCTTGATGCACGCCAGGACACAGCTGGCCCTTTTGGCTTCCAGGGTGCACCACTGTTGACTCATATTCAACTTGTCACCAACCCAAACTCCAAATGTCCTTCCTTGGCACTTCTCTCCAGCCTCTCTTCCCTCAATTTGTATATCTAACCAGGATTACCCCGTCCCAGGTGGAGAATCCGACACTTGCTCTTGTTAAACTTTATACAGCTGGGGGTTGCCCAGCTCTCTAGTCTACCCAGATCTCCGCATAAGACCTCTCTACCTTTGAGAGATTCCGCAGCTCCTCCTAGTTTAGTATCACTGGCAAGCTTATTTAATGTACATTTGATTCCTGTATCCAGATCTTTTGTAAAAATGTTAAAGAGCACTTGCCCTAAAATTGAGCCCTGGGGAACTCCACTGGTGACTGGCCTCCAGCCTGATGTAGCCTCATTTGCTGCAACTCTGTGAGCCTGACCTGTCAGTGAATTGCTCACCCAATGTATTATGGACTCGCCCAGCTGTGTCCTGGACATCTTGTCCAGAAAGATACTGTGAGAAACAATACCAAAAGCTCTGCTAAAATAAAAAAAAACCCTGACATCTAATGCCTTTCTTTGGTCAACTAGGTGGGAGACCTTGTCATAAAAGGAAATTAAGTTAATTAAGCAGGACTTTCCCCTCATGAACCCATGCTGGCTATGATCAATGACTGTGTTGTCTCTCAAGTGTTTTTCAGGAACTCCCAGAATAACGTTCTCCATAATTTTACCAGGCACTGAAGTGAGACTGACAAGCCTGTAATTACCAGGGTCTTCCTTCTTACTCTTCTTGAAAACTGGGACATTTGCTGTGCTTCTAGTCAACTGGGACCTCTCCAGACTCTCAAGATTGTTGAAAAATAATGGAGAGAGGTCCCGCGATTACATTGGCCAACTCTTCCAGTACCCTGGGATTAATTTAATTGAGTCCCATAGATTTATGCACATCCAGCAAATCTGAAACAAGTTCAGAGTTGTGTGGAAGCTTATCATTCCCCCGTCACAGTCTTCCAACACAGGGCTTTGAGGGTCCCAGGGCCCATCACTGGTGTTAAAGGCAGAGGCAAAAAAGGCATTAGTCTCTGCTTTGTCTACATCCCTATTTGTGAGGTGACTGACCTCATCAAGTAACAGACCAATGTAATTTCTGTTTCTCCTTTTGCTGTTAACATATTTTAAAAGCCCTTTTTGTTGTCCTTCACAATGGTGGCTGGCTTAAATTCTAATTGAACTTTGGCCACGTGAATTTTCTCCCCACAGTGGCGAACAGCATCTCTGTCGTCCTCCCATGTCCCCCTGTTCTCTTCTGCCCTGTGCTGTCCACTCTTTGAGTGAGATTCAGAGCTTTTTGTATCTTTTACTTTGAATCGCTAAATAAGGCCATTTAGATCAGTCTTTGCTAGCATTTTATTTTATTTTTTTTTTTTAGGTAGACACATTCAGTGATTTTAACACCTTGCTAAATCCTTGTATCAACCACTTAATTCTTTCTGTAGCTGGAAGTCTTGATAGTTCAGTCTGGCAAAGTGCAGGTACTTGTGTAGACCAGAAAAGATACTGTTCAGCCTCTTGTTGGGTAGGTTCTTTGTTGTCACTTCAGCTCATCTGCATCTCCTAATGGGTGTAGGAACCAAGGAAAAAAAGTTTCTTCACGTGACTCTGAGCACTGCGCTAGACTTGTCTTAGGTCAAACCATGATTTTACATAAGAAGCTGGAGAGTGCATTTTATGCTAAACATTTTTAAATTAAACTGGTGATCCTAAAATGATTCCACTGTGCAGATTTTCTTGATGCCTTAAACCTAGGAGGTCTGGAACACAGTACTGTCTTTGTCCGGAAGGGTGAAAATACTGTAAACAAACCCATAGTGACATCATGAAACACACCTGCATTTTCCAACAATCACATTGTCAACTTGATTTTATGAACTATGGGCATGTAGTCTAACCAGGTAACTACTTTCCAGCCTGTAAGGTAGGATCCTTATTTTAATGGTAGTTCTTTGCAGATTTAGCTCTTTAATAATTGTGGAGGCTAATCACATGGGAGATCAGAGGACAAAAGTCATTAAATAGGGAAATAATGGGCAGCTTGAGAAGGAAGAGGCTTGTTTTCATTTTATGCTTTATTTTGCTTTCCATAAAAGATGGTGCTTATTGAGGAGTGCTAGAATTCAAAATGGAAAGGAACAACAAAACAAAAGTAATTTTTTTTATAGGGAAGTTATACTTGAGGGGTGAGACATAGCAGCTCAGGTTATTTATGTCATCAATTTTAATAATAAAGTATCTCTTTATAATAATTTTATTTTCAATTTCTATTAAATAAAGTGTTTAAGATGTCTTAGAGGTCAAAAGTAGCTGTAGCATGATCCTGCAATGTAGGAATTTTCCTGAAGCCAGATCCAGAGGGGGCACATATAGTCAAGCCCTCTCTCATCTAGAGTGCAGGCCAACATGAGTTTGACTCAGTGATGTTGGAAATATTAGCCCAGTCCAGAGACTGCTCAAGGATTCCATTTAATTGGGTTGGGAATCAGATCTCGAACTTTGTCCAACATAAAGCACTTAAACATACTGTATTGCATGCTCAGATGTTGTCATCACTAGTTCCCCTTTATAAAAATTATACTGGAAGAATATATTGGAAAGTAACCAGCAGGTACCTAAGATACCTTTGTACGAGTTTTCTTTTTCCTTAATCTCTTGACAGTGTCAGACAGATTCCTGCAATACAGCAAAGTTTGGTTGATATTTAACCTGGAGTTATGTGCATGAGTAAGGCTTTAAAAAAAATTTCCTGGAGGACAGCCAGTTTTGTGGGGGTTATTTTTCATTATGTAATAAAATACCCTTTTTTTAAAATGAGGAAACTATTCCCAATAATAAAGTATACTTCTTCTTAAGTGTTGAAGAAAGTCAATACCATATATAATGAGGAGAAAATATTCTTTGCATTGCTTATGCCATGGAGCTGGGGGCATTGATGAGTAAACTGTAAGAGATGAGGTTTATAGTAGTCTGGGTCCTGAAGGAATCCCGCAGTCTCACTGAAGTAAATAAGCCTTACATAAATAATTCCTGTAAGTGGACGTTCCCTTGGAACTATGGGCTACAGAAGTCTTGTCTTCAAAGGCTGCAGGAGCATTGAAAGAGTTCCAGGTACATGACAACCCAGGGTGTGGTAGAGAGAAGTCCTGCCCTTCCTGCTTTCATCTAGTTACCTCACTAATGCCAACATTCTTTGTCAGAAGCTTCTAGTAAGCAATCATTATTTGTTTATTCAAACCTACACCCAGAGGAGGATGAGGTAGTTTGAGCTGAATGCTCATTGGTCATGCTTCAGTGTCACGTGACACCTCTTCAGGCAGGGTAGTGCTGAACTTCTTAAGTAGGTCCCTTAGGAGGAATGAAGATACTCTAGAACTCAAGAACTACTGCAGATGAGTAAGGTCAGGTAGACTAACAGGAGTCATTAGAAATCATCATCAAGGTGACTATTACTCAAATCTGCTGACAAAATAAAGCCTGGTGCATGCTTACAGAGCAGGAGAAGTTTGGGTCCTACCAAAAAACTCAGAACTTTCATCTGGAGCAACGCAGTATGTAGGTAGTTCACCCCAAAGCAGGCTTTCCCAGATTTAAAACTGCATCCAGCTGCAAGAAAAAGAACTGTGGAAGTCTGAAATGGCTATTAAGGGCACCTCACATTGACAAACTCTTACCTCAGCAGCAGCAGGAATACCACTATGATGCGTTGTCCTGTGCCCAAAGGCCTGTGAACAATGGAACATGTACGTGGTGGTGAAGAAAGGAGAAGGGCATTTTATCCCTGTCGGTTTTGACACATTGTCTCCATGATGCCTTCTAAAAATCATTAATCCCCTTTCCTGAGCTCCTTGACATTGGCTGGAAAAAGAGAGCAGAAAAAAGAACCCAGGAACAGCATTTAGGAACACAGATTAGTATTTTATTGGCTTTGTTTAGAGGGGGGAGATGAGAATGCTGTACTTGCTGTTTCACAGGCCCAGATGAATCAGAACTGAATGCTTTCAGAGAAGGCACAGTTTTTCAGTGTGTTCACAGCAACTTGTATTAATGCACCCTACTGACTTCAGAGACATTCGTTGTTGCACGTAGAGAGCAAAGAGGCATATCTAAAGCATTAGTATTCTTTCTCTGCTGCTTTGTCCATATACATACATTATTTCATTAGCCAGTACTGCCACTGGGCAAAGATTGTAGATACCAGTCATACAACCCAGCTTTTACTTTAAAAATACATGGAAAAACAAAACAAGCCTAACAAAGAAACAGTATACAGATCTCCCGAGGTTTGTGAGCTGCTGACTGAAAAACTACTGAAAACTTACTGAAAAATGAGCTGTGTTCCCATTGCACCAACAGAAGAGTCCTTTAGCTGCTGTGAAATTCATAATGTGTATCAGTTTCATGAAGAAAATAAACAAGAGAACTCTAGTCAATGCAACAGTCTAGACTGAAGCCTTTTTTCCAGGGACAAAAAACCTGAGACCATCCAGTTTCCCCTAGAGCTATACCAAAACCCTCACATCAGGCCCAAGCATTGTGATACATCACATCTACAGCAGAAAGCGAACTAAGCTTCTAGAAGCAGTCAGATCTGACACATAAGGAAGCAGCAGAATAACAACATCCTATGAATCATGCTCATCCTTTGCTGTTCTGACATGTTACAGGAGGAAATGTGAGAGTTGCCAAGGGGAACTTCAATTGTCTTCCCATCTAATATCACAGATGCATTACAATGCAAAGCTTGAGTATGGGGATTGCTTTTGCTGTGAAATTGAATGTTATTATTTTATTATATCGCTTTGGTGGAGCCATTTTCATTTTTACTGCTGGTAGAGTTAGACATACACACAAGCACTGGTAGTTTTATTCCATTAAAAATCCCAGCTGGTGCAGTGAGTTGAGAAAGCAGCAGCCAGCATCCACAGCGGAAAGAACAATTGAAATACACTAACTAACACACTAGTTAGAGAAAATCTGTGGGGACAGTTTTATTCTGTGCCATATTGGTGTAGAAATGTCACCTGATGATCACTTCCTGTCCTGAAGAGGGGAAAACAAGCCTCAGAGGAAAAAAAATGGGTGCACAGCATAGCACAAACAGTCAAATAATATTGAATTAACATTCAGGAGACCTTATTTCAGTGTTCAGGCATTCTGAGACTTTCTGAAAAATCACTTCAAACCTGTATGTGTCACGTTCCTATCTGGAGAGTGACTCAAACTTGGCCTCTCAGTTAGAAACTTTTCAAATTGCATAGTAAAACCTAAGGACATAAATAAAATTTCCACAAGAAAGAAGGGTTTCAAAGGAGCCTTATTCTAATTATGATAGTTTTTACTTATCTGGATGTAGAGTAATGAAGTATGTTATTGTCAGAGGTTATCACTACTTCAGTTTCTGGTGCTTTGCTTCTGAAACCTAATCTAATCTGTCTGTCCACAAAGGGAAGGAGCTTCCATGCTGCTGAAGATTCAGTCACCTTTTTGAGGCCCAGAACACCAAGGTCTTTCCTCACATAATCCTCACATATTCTCTGAAAGCATCAAGTGTATCTCAGTCAGGTGCCAAAAATCCTCTTGCGTATAGGAACAGTTTTTGTTCTGTTTTTAGGAGCACAACTTTCAGTCCTAGCAAGCTATACTGAAGCAATAAAACCGGGCAGGTTTCTCAGAAATTTCCTTAGCAAATTGCAAAGAGGAGGAACAGGTGAGTTGGCTGGCAGTACAGTAGGGTAGTCTCAGAAACAATATATTTTTTTTGTTTACTGCTTACTTTAAGACCTCAAACAAACAAAACAGAAAAGGTATTGGAGAACTTGTCCTGAGCACTTAGGAAGATGCTACCCTTCCACCTTCTCAGTATTTATCACAATTCTCTTCTGGTCAGAGGTGTGTTGGCAACATTGCATACTCAAATGCAGCCTTACTCAGCTGAGTCTTGGCCATGTGCAGTCCTGTGCTTTAACATTTTGTGAAGAACAGCTGCTTTGATTTAACTTTCTTTTCTATGTTATCATGGCCAACAGTGCAATTGCATCTCTTCCTACTGTGTATATAAGAAATATTTCCCTGTAAAAAGACTTGGAAAAGTAGGTCACGGGATAAACATGCTCTTGCAAAGAAATCTTTCAAACTTCTCTTACTGTCTTCAAGACTAATATACATGACAAAACAGTAGACCATCGTAGCGTGTGATGAAAACTTTCAAACTGCCTGGACTATAACACAAAAATAACTGTGTTATAACTATAACTCAAGTCTTTGGAGAAAATGTAAAGGGCAGTCACTAGGCAGCACGAGTTTTCAGTTGAGATTTAGCCCTGCTACCTCTTTCCTTGCTAACAAAATTACCTCTTAATGCAAAAAATACATGGCCACTCCAGTAGTTGTCCTGGAAATTCAGCATTCAAAAGTTTTGAAAAATGTTGTGAGACTACATTTAACTCTGTGCAGCTCAACGCAAATTGTCTTGCAGTATACTCTCAATATTACCTTTAATTATGTGATCACAGACTTTATTTGCACCCACATCTTACCTCTTCCCATTCAATTACTTCCTGACTCAACATAGTTTCTCTCACTCACATATTTCTGTTCCTGCCCTCTTCTCAGCTTTCTCATTTCACTTTTAGTCTTCTTGCTCTACTAGTCCTGAGCTCATTGCTGAATGTCTAATTTCCCTTCTGCCAATCAAGTCCCAGTCCAAGTCCAACATTATCCCATTTCTCTTTCTTTATCCTCTTCCACTTACAGCCTAGCCAGCTATTGTATTCCCCATTATACCTCCCAACCATTAAGTAATATCGTGTAAGACCAGGAAGCCCTTCTTTTTCCAGTTTGTTCTGTTCCATCTTTAATTTCACTAAAAAGAATTAATGTACTCTTGTCCATCAGCAAGAAACTGTTTTACAGGTCAAATTTTCAACAAAAACATTCCTGTGTCCATCTGCTGTGGGAGAGATGAGGGGTAGAGGGTAGAAGGAAGACTCAAAAGTGACAAAATGCTTTTGACAGCACCAGAATTTGTACAGCTTCTAAAGGTGTGCTTACTTTCTAGTCTGTCTCAAAAAAAATAAATTTAAAAAATATTTTAAATTCAAGTATAAAGGATTTTCCCCCCTTACATTAGAAATGCAATATCTCTCTAATTTTGAGACACTATATTGGAGTCTTTTTTGGTTAAATCCTCTGGATTCTGATATTGTATAAGATCACTTCAGGAATTAAAAAGATTTGTGTTGGCATGTAATCTAAAATAGTTTCTGGGATTTATAGGATTTCATAATGTGTGTTAACTGGCGTGGCTTGCTGCTAAGACAAACCTTAATTCTTAAGAAATTTCAAGATGATAGCAAAAGAGTTCTGTCTTCTGAACTAGGACAGCAGGACTCATGTTGAGAGCATATTGCTAGCTCTTCTACCAGTTCTGAGTTTTGCAAATAAATAGAGCCTCTCAGGGAGATGATAGGAACCCAAAACCAGACTTGACACAAATATTCCAGGCTCTCCTAACAAAGGTACCACACTTATTATTCAAAGTACAAGGCTTCCCATCCCCCCACAGGCAGACAGTGGAACAGCATGGAAGGTCAGGAAGTTAGTGCAAAGGAGGTCATGATTGCTATCCTAGTTTTTATCTTGCTGTTGAAAGATTCACTTTTGGCATTTTACTGAAGACAGTCATTGTGCAACCTCTCCCCTTTTTTCCTTTGCACACCACTTCATGTCAGCTAGTCTTTGCTTTTTAGATAAAGAGGGCAGATGTTTACTCACTACAGTAGCAGCTATGCAGACAAGCTGCTGTGTTTAGCCTCGAACTGATAGAAAACATAGTGTCACAAGAGAAATGTCAATGAAAGTGGTGCTGAGGGCTGATCCTATTTATTATGGGAAGTGAACAGTGTTATCAAACCTGCCAGGTGTAGAAGAGTCATTTAGTACAGAAAACTTTGATATCTTTGAAAGGAATAAAATGAAGAAACCCATTCAATTATTGCCAGGAATGAATTCTCACCCTCCCCCAAGATAATTATTTTAAGTGCTGGAAGAAGAGGAAATAGCTCATTATTTTAAGTGGCTTGAACTGCTTTCCAACCCTCCCAGTTCTACTGGGAAAATATTTAACATGAAGCAAACACAGTGGAATCAATAGTCTTCCTGTTGTCAGCTTTTAACAGTAACTTCACTAACATTTATGGGCAGGGATCAAGGGGTAAAAAAATTCTTAGAATGATTTATTTCCTGCCTAGGTAGGTAAAGCACACCAAAACTCTAGAACATTCACAGTTTGGTTACATGCAATTTTCTGATGAAGATTTTCAGTTGATACCGTTGTTAGGTATAAATAAAATAATGGCAAACACCAGTGTCCATTAAGGTAAACCAAAATATCCTGTTCTGTCAGTGATGCTCTTTGGTTTCATGTGAATCAGAGATCTATTCCAACTGTAGTAAGCATGCAGCACACCTCCAACCTCATTTCATCCTCAGCACAGTGGCTCTGTGCCACCACCCAACCAGCAAGTTCAACCAGCATAGTCTGTAGGTCTGTCCCAATGACCCCATCCACTTAATTTTGCCTGTTTGTCTGAACCTGGGTCTTTGACTGATGCCTAGCCCTGGGTCAGCCATAAACCACCCTCAGCCATTCTGTTGCCATTTTGCACCTGGATCTAGCAACGCCATTTGCTTTGAACCCAAACACACTCAAAATGCAGATTTAGCCTGTGGGATGTTTTCATTTGCTAAACCAAATTCTGCTAATACAAATCCTGGCTGCCAAACCAGCAGATCAGTTCTTACTGGTTGGAACCCTAATGTCAAAATCAACCAGTGACTCCTGGCAGTCCCTATGGCTTTAAAAATGGATTTATTTTTTTAAATATTGATTTGGTTTAGTGTTTTCTCTTTAGACAGACAACCTTAATCCAGAGGAGCAAACCTGTTCCAGTCATTATGTATATTCTAGCACGCACTTTCCTGCAAAGTGTCCCTTAAAGGCATCCACTTTATCATATAATCAGCAATCTCAGACAGGACCTCAATGACCTATATTTAAATGCCTCTTGATGACCTTAGCCACCTTCCCTTCCCCACCACCTTCACTAAGCAGAGACCTAGTCTCTTCAAAAAAAGTAATTCTTACTGCTTGTCTTTCCTGCCAGCATGAATATTGATCCCAATAATATCATTGCTTTAGCCCATCAACTTTCTGTACATTGAGGTAAGTCCTGGAGGCAGCCTTCCAAACTAGTTGTAGTACTGTACACCATTACTCAAGTCTAAGTAAAATCTGTTACAGTACCGGCTGAAAATGTACAGCTCAGGCAAGTAATTCTCATTTCTTGCAGTCCTCTACTGGTTCACCCCCCTACCTTGAGCAGGTCTGACCCTGCTAGATTTAGCCTATCAGCAGTTATCTGGAATTATGTATACACGTGCACTGTGATATCATCACCACTGCTTTAGCTTAGCTGGTGATGCTTGTATGACCTAGACCTAGAATTATGTAGTTAACACATGCCACTGTGAGAATTAAACTTATCCAGACAGCCTCTAAAAAGCCTACCTTTCTAACTCCAGCTGATCCCCTCCTACTGACTTGAATTGGTTAATCCAGAGCTTGCCTTAGTTAGGCAAGTAAGATGATTAATACCCCCTGATGGCAGAAGTTACCTAGCAGTGACTGTAGCCTAAATCACCTCTCCTGGTGTTTCCTGATCCTACTTAAATTCTGCCAGCCTCAGGAGAAGAGGCAGATTGCAGCCTGAGGAGGTGACAAAGAAGAGGTGATCACATTTAGGTGTGATTTCAGGCTAAGGTTAATTGCAGCCAGCTGGTTATTACCACCACAGATACAAATTTTGCTGGGTGGCTCTGGGTGGGTCTGTGAAGTCTTAAATACAGCCAGATATCTCAAGCCTCATTTTCTTGTCTTTGTGAACCCTAACTACAGTCCTTGGAGGATCTCCAGGCACCAACCATTCCCCTAGCTGATCTGCTCTGTCTTATGCTTGCTTCTCTGATAACCTGTATCTAGTAAGTTGATGTCTGAAAGCACTGATTTTAGATGGAAGAACACCAGGCCTAGCCATAGTTGAATGTATCAGCCTGAATTCCAACCCTAGAATAGATTTATGTGCTTCATGAAAAGAGGTTCAGAACCACAGTCTATACCAATGAATAGCTGGAGGTAGAGAGATGCAGAGGTTATACAGGCTGACTCTATGTGCCATTTAGACATAGGGCATGTCTTTTGACTTAGACAGTAATGTCATTTTCCTCATACAATGATAAAGGCATTAAAAAACCTGAACCTTTAAGGAAGTATCTCTTCACTTAAAAATACATGGTGTTGTCAAGTAAATAGTCACACAAGCGTTTGGCTTTTGCAGCCACAAAGTGTTATTCTGAAATTGTTTCATTTTTAAAATACAGTCTTTGGCCTACAAGCCTTTCTCATTTAAGTATGTACAGGTCCAGAAGGAAATACCATACCTCATTAACTAGTTTTATGGTGTTGCAGATATCCTTTCAGACTCTTGTTCCTATGGAAGAAGCAAAGCTGTAGTCAAAATACAATCATGATCTCACCCTTTCCTTGATATGTTGGTCTCATTCCCCAGGTGTCAAAGGAGTCATGTTCTACACATATCTATGCCAACTCTCAGGGACTAGCAGCAGTGTGTTCCCTAGGTATCTGCAAATGAAAATTCAACGTCACCAACATCTGGTGGTAGAAGATAAACATTTCCCTCTTCTTTTCCAGACGGTACGTACCTGGGACAGCAACACAAATTTATTTGAGAGCTCTTGGACTCCATTCACTTCTCTGGGACAGAAATGCAACACAGGCCAGTTGAGAAACCAGAAGCTGTGCCTGGAAGGGCCTGAACACAGGAACTGAAGTTAGTCTACCTGTTAAAAGCAGGAAGTAAAATAATGCTGCAGAAAGGGTTGGAGGGCTGCACTGGCACCTGCAAAGCCTAGGACCCAAGTCACAGGCAGCACAGCCCTTCCTGGGACCCTGCACACTCTCCCCGCTGCAGCATGGTGGGGACAGCAGCAGCAGGGACTACTGGCCCCTCTGAGGCTGCTCAGCCCACAGAGCTGCTGGGCAGCTGGAGAGTCCCAAGCTCTGATCATGAAGGCAACTCTGGAAACAAGAGCTGCTCTGACTGTGACATGCAGCTCCTAGAGAAGACCTGTGAACATCCAGCGCGGCACCGTTTTCCTCCTGGAATTTTAGAAGAGGTGACTGGCTGCAGAAAGAGTCCACCGGAACAAACTGTTTCAGTTTGGATTTGGAGGTTTTGAAAGTTGTTAGGAGACAGCACATTATTTTTTGCACAAGACATATGAATGTCAAACCATAAACAAGATTATTTGCTATCCTTAAAAGAAGACCGTGCTAGAGCAGTAGAGTAACAGCTACTTGAAGAGAAAGACCCCTGCAGGAGGGAAACTATAGCTGTTTAAATATGGGCAAATATTTCCATGATGGAATACTCATTAGTCCTTTTTTTAAAATATCTTGATTAAAGAAAGCAAAATTCATTTACATTTTAGCTCTCATTTCCCTTTATGACTTCCCATCCCTCAATATTTCTTAATTTTCTTTTTTTCTTTAAATTTTTATTCTTTTTTGTTTGTTTGTTTTCCCTTTTTCATTTGGCAGTAAAACAATAAATTATCCTACTTAGGATGAAAATTTCCAAGTCAAGACTTTGATGAAAATATTTTTCCAGAAGGTAAATTTTCCCCTTATGCAGAGGGCCTGCTTTCAGCAAGGCACGATGCCAACCATCACAAGTCCTTTAAAAACTCACATAGTGAACAGATGTTATTGCCATGTTTTGACCCAGCTAGCAGCAATGAAATACCACACAGCTGCTCACTCACCCTCCCCCCTACTGAGGATGGGGGCAGAATTAAAGGGCTGAAAGGAAAAGAGACTTGTGGGTTGAGTTATGAACAATTTAATAACTAAACTACAATAAAATTGAAAATAGTAATGGTAATAATAATAGTAACAATAATGCACAAATATAAAAATATACAAATTAGTGATACACAGTGAAACTGCTCACCACCCAATGACCAAGGCTTAGCCCGTTCCCAGTTAACGATCCTGGAGCAGAGGCAGTCCCAAATCCACAATCACAGCAAAAGGATGAGCCCAAGAGTCCAAGACACTGAGAGCCAACTGAGAGACAGAGCAAGAGAGTGAACTTCTGGACAGATCCTCATCTATATACTGGGCATAACGTGCATGATATGGAATCTACCATTGGCCAATTTGGGTCTCAATCCTAAACCAGTAATTGTGGGCTATGGTCCCTTCCAGCTTCTCCTGCACCTGCAGACACTGGCACAGCAGAGAGGCTGAAAAGTCCTGACTGTCCTCGCAGCAACTATGAACATCAGTATGTTATCACCCTTCTTCTCAGCACAAATCAAAAACATAGTCACTTCCTAGCTACTATGAAGAAAGTTAACTTTGTCCCAGCTGAAACCAGGACAATTATGTACAAAGATAACTTTCCCCAGAATGAACCAGCAATAATTGCTGTCTTCCTCTGTCCTCTGTTTGTGGAACTCTCCTGAGCTGTCCAGCTCTCCGATGCTGGCATCACCTATAGCTCTTTTTAGGTTTCCAACCTGCAGGCTGATGACATATTTTGATAGCAAACTCTCCCTTTTCCTGTGGTTTGACTCATGAGCCTCATTGCTGCTGGGCTGCATCTGAATAAGGACTAAGAGAAGGGACAGAACTAGAAGGGTCTTTTTACAGTAAAAGAGGGTGAGCCACTGGACACGAACCGGTCAAGTCTGGGGAACTCCTACAGCCTCATGTGACTGAAAAAAAGATGTCAGAGCTGAGGCTTCTGCTCCATGGGATGTAAAATGCAGCTCCTGAGGATGATACAGGACATGCACCTGGGATGTCATTCATGCCAGATATCCACTATCGGCAGATTACCAAGAACAATGTTTGAGCTTTGCTTTCCATGTCATTATCCTTCATTGCCCCTCATTTCACCTCATCTCATCTTCCATGGCTACAAAGACAGACTTTATTTTTCCTACCACCTCACTAACATCTGAAGGGTAAGAACCTTAATTAACATGTATGGCTATTTGCCTCTAGATCAGAAATGATCTTCGGGTAATTTTGTGCAGAAACAACTCTTGATGCCTGTGAGGAAGCTGAAATGTGAAGTACTTTCCTCTTGGACCCCAAATCTCCACTCCTGGAAAAGACATTTTAAAGAGCCCATTAAAGGTAATTGTAAGAAGCCTCAGACTGATGACAGAACATGTGGAAAAGTTACTCAGAAAAGGGAACACGGTCAGTGAAATGGTATTTCAGCCTCTTTTCTGTAGTTCATGGCCTAATTTTACAGAATCACAGAATCACAGAATG
>NW_010125516.1:0-7072 GCF_000699245.1 Pterocles gutturalis
CACCTTGAATCCTATGTTCAGTTTTGGGCAACTCACCACAAGAAGAACATTGAGGTGCTGGAGCAGGTCCAGAGAAGGGCAATGAAGCTGGGGAAGGGTCTGGAGCACAGGTCTTATGAGGAGCAGCTGAGGGAGCTGGGGTTGTTTAGTCTAGAGAAGAGGAGGCTGAGAGGAGACCTTATCACTCTCTACAACTACCTGAAAGGAGGTTGCAGTGAGGTGGGTGCTGGCCTCTTCTCTAAAGTAACAAGTGACAGGACAAGAGGAAATGGCCTCAAGTTGCACCAGGGGAGGTTTAGGCTGGATATTAGGAAAAATTTCTTCACTGAAAGAGTGATCAGGCATTGGAACAGGCTGCCCAGGGAAGTGGTGGGGTCACCATCCCTGGAGGTGTTCAAGAAACGTGTAGATGTGGTGCTTAGGGACATGGTTTAGTGAGTTATGTGGTATGGGTTGATGGTTGGACTTGATGATCCTTGAGGTCTTTTCCAACCTAAATGAGTCTACGAACTTTTCTTTTTTTTCAACTAAATGCCAGTGTTTTCTCCTTCATGTAGATTTTGTGCATGTGTAGGTACACAACAAGAAAAATGTCAACGAAATGTCAACATATCTTTGTAACCTTGGGAGAAAGAAACTTGAAAAAGTAACCTACCCACAGCAAAAAATTAGACCACAATCTTCTTGCATAAATCTGGAAGTTCCCCTCCAGATAGATCAGTTATCCAAAAGTTATGAATACATCACATCAGATGCTATTTTGTTATAAATCTTTAAAAGTAATTAAAGTCAGTTGATTAGTATGTGTTTCTTAAATATAATCAATGCCCTCAACAGATCTTTTTTAAGGTAAGCAAATAATACTATGCCCATAAAGAAACAATATGAATCCTGATCTTGCAGACACACATTAGCCACATGGCCATAATTTTTAAAAATGAAATGCAGATACATCAGAGGTCAAATAAAACTAAAGTTAATGGAGTCAGGCCTGCCTTGCCCAAAAGGGTAGATGTGCTATGTGTTACAAAATTCAGTCAGTGCTACAGCTGCCTGCAGGGTTTTCCTAGGATATAAAAAGTCTCTGCTGGTTTCCTTGTTCTTACTGCCAAAGTATCCAGCTTGTCCTGGGGACACAGTATGCTGTATTAGTAATAGGACATTAAAATCTCAGTTCCTTTTGGCTTTGGCAAAGACATATTTTGGTTGACACAGGCTGACAACAGAAGCGTACAAAGGCATCTAGCAAAACAAATGTACCACCAAAGGAACCTCTGTCTTCTTTCAGACCAAGTCTCTTAGCTGTCGTAATTCTATTCTACACCTGATTTCCAGGCAGTGGGTACCAGCCATAGTTGTTTCATCCAGCAAATAACATTGCCTGATGCTGTCCAGGGGCAGCTTGACAGCTTTGAGCAGCAGTATCAAAATCCTCTTACAGCTTAATTTCTGTTTTCTAACAACCAATCTTGACGACCTAATACAACTTGGAGCACAACAGAGGAGTCCTTACTTTTCATGACTAGGGATGTGTATCCTCTCTTTAATGACAGTACTGCTGGGGTGATTTGTTTCAACCTTTTGTGTGTACTCTCTTGCAACCCCTCTCTTCCCCACTTTTATTCCAACCTCAGGGTTACTTTTTATGTATAACTGTGTGTGGACTAAGCAAACGAATAATTTTATTGTTGGGGAAATAAGGAGTCCCAAGATCTGAGTAATTTCAATGGGCTTTCAGAAACCAGATCATACTCATTCATTTGGTGTCCTAAAAGCGCTACTTACCTTTACTAATGGTAAGGCACCAGGAGCCACGGGGGATCCCCCCAGGGCAGCAGGCAAGGCTCCTGGTGCCTGGCCCTGAGGGAGCCGCTAGCCTGGCAGCACCATGCTGTGGCTTCTCATAGACACCTTCTGGCCCTTCTGCTCAACATTTTCCGGAACAGCCAGGCAGATGGTGGAACGAAAAGTATGTTTGTAAAGCTGAAGATAACCCCAGGCTAAGGAGGTCTGTGAATTCTAGACCAGAATTTAAATTCAGAAGAGAAAAACACAAGTAGCTACATGCAGAAGACACACCCTGCGCAGCAGAAAAATGGTAATATTGTGCAATTATTCTACTTTACTTTGCATTTATAGAGTAGCCTGGAATACTTTATCTGTCAAGAAAGAAGTAAAGAAACTGAGATTATTCACAAAGTAGCAAGGAAAACAGGAGGTTTAGAAACATGCCCTGTACTGAAAGAATGATGGAACACAGTTGCTTAGCTTAGTCAAGACCAGAAGTATTTTAAGCTGTAAAAAACCCCAATAATCAGTAGTTCTGACCACTTCGGTCTGAAGTGATGGCATCTAGCTGCTTAGAGTGACTGGCAACTTTCCACCCTGTGTAGAATATTAATAAATGTTCCTTTTTTATATACTAAAAAATGTCAATGCACTAAAAGTGTCACCAACATGTGCACACCCCCAATTATAATCCTAAGAACAGACATTCAAAATCCTGTATACCCTGAAGATGGAGAAATGAAGCAGTTTTAATCAATTAATACGGCTTATGCTCTGATCCTAATAAACAAATAGGAAAGAAAAATCACTTGTAAATCTGCAGTATATTCCAGTTTTTATTTTTTCCGTGGTGCTTTTTCAAAGACCCCTGCAGGTTCCTGTTAATTTAAACATAGCAAAAATTGACAAGCATATTTTTCCACTGTTACAGACACTCCCTCTAGTGACAGCCACAGTCACTCATTTAGTACCTATCATCTCAAGCACTGCAAGGCTCAGAATTACATTGTTTTTGGGGTGATTTTTTAAAAAGTAACATTATTCTCATCTGCCAGATTTGATATGGTATCTCAGGTATATTTGCACTGCCTATATGGTTTATACACAAATCAGATAAACCACAATAGGTTCTAACAAAGAAGCAATTAGCTCTAATTGGTGTTACACATAAACTCCTCAAGGGATAACTACATATCAACAATTAAATCTTGTAATATCTGTATGAGGAAGTATTCAAACTGGGAAAATAATTCAGTAAAGAGTAGAATAAAGACTTGGGGTTTTTCTGGTTAATCAACATGCTTAGCCATTTTAGATACTTGCATGATAGACCAGTTCCTACCTGTTTCTATTTCAGTAACTGAAACAATTTCTGGTCTGTCAGAAAAAATTACTTTAGACACACTGCTTCGACACAGCACCACTCTTCAGACCACAACTTCTTTGTGCATCCTGTGCCACTGCTCAGTCACCCTCACAATTAAAAAGTGTTTCCTTATGTTCAGACAGAAGTTCCTGTTCAGTTTGTGCTCATTGTCTCTTGCCCTGTCACTGGACACCACCTTCTTTACGCCCTCCCTTCAGGTATTTATACACAATGATGAGATCCCCCAAGCTTTCTCTTCTCCAGGTTAGACTGTCTGCATTTGTCCTAAAAAATCTCTTACCTTTCTTTTTCTCAGGTTTATATTGCCTGTGCCTCGTCACCTAAAGTCAGCTTTCTAGTCATCTTTGATTTAATTTTGCTCTGCCTGCATCTCTTGCATAGGTATCTATGCTCAGGAGTAACATCCAGCAAAAACTTACCTGCCTTCATAATTCAGACTTCAGATGGATCTTGCACTTTTCTTTGACTTGAGTCATGGCATATAGCTTCTTTGATATGGAGACCAGCATGATTAATAGAGGAGCTTGACTGTTTCTTACAACAATCATAAATCAAAACTGTCTTTTAAGCTCATTGATTTAGGTGACCATTCATCTAGCACACCATGCTTCTCCTTCTTGTGCATCTATGATACTTGTTCATAAAAGAACTAATTTTCTGAGCCCAGTAAATGATGAATCTTTAAGCCAGTTATTTACTTAGGGTTTTCTTTTCTTTTTGATAGCCCTCTGAAAGAAATATGTAAACAATCTCCTGAAAGACACAAGAATAATGACTTGTCATCCATGACAAGTACTGTAGCATGAAAAGATATCACTAGTGACAAATCCAAGAATTTAAAAATTTCAATTTAAGCCTAAAAAAAGAAATAATTAAAAAAAAGTTACAGTTCTGGATTTCTCACCATTAATGTCTGTGTCCCCAGGCTCCCTGTACACTTATTTATATGTATAGTAATGTAATGGCTCATAATAATATTTCCTCATTTAAAAAAAAATCTTTTTTAAGTGTATGAGTCAAGGAGCACAATAGCATAAATAAAGCTGCATAAGCCTTAAGTAGTAGATCATGCTGGCCTCTCTAAACACAAGCATTGTCAAGTGATCGTCTTAACACAGCACTTTAGATAACAGAATGTTGGGATCTATATTTTTTATTTCATACAATAACATGGAAGTGTTCAGCACTTGTAAATGTAAACAACTTGTTTAGAAGTATGTCTAGTATACTAGTTTATTATGCATAGTTAAATAATTGATTTCTCATTCACACTCATTCCAAGCTGAAGAGATGTTCTGTAGCAATCCTACGCACTTACAGTTAACAGCCTCATGATACAAGTAAACAAAAAAAATTAATCACAGTACTGTTCAGCTTCAAAAAAGAGAATTACAGAAATATGAAGATACTTGTCAAAAATGCTAAAAGGGGCAGACAATGGAGTTACATTGCATGCCTCGTTGTGAATCTTTAAGGACACCAAAGTGCAAGTGCATACCTAGCAAATAAGGCTTCAGGAAGGGCATAAGAAAGCCAGTGTTGTTAACACTAGGATAAGGTCAGCTATTAAAAGCAAGAAATCATCCTTCAAAAAATTATTGTAATGTTTTAGGGTAGAACACAAAGTTTTCTTTCAAATGCCAGGAGGCTATATGTAAAATACAGTAAAACAAGCCTAAGAGCAGTTGAAGAACAATTTATGAATAACAAAAACTATAACCCCTTTTCAAATACAACAAAATGAGGAATGCTGACAGAGTCTACAAGACTGGTAGATGAATTAGCATATAAAAGGAGCCTGTAGAGGAGATAAAACCATAACCCAAAACTGAATGATGTTTTGTTTCTATGCTTACTGTAGAAGAGCTTGGAGAGATTCTCAGACTGGTATTTCTTTGTGGACAGATAAATTTAACGTGAGAAAAATAACCAGTCAAAATCTTATTTACTTGGTGATTGAAATAGCAGAACTAGCGACTGTGGTATACTTCTCAATTAACACCCTTTTTGTACCAGAAGACTAATATCATGTTAATATTTAACAGAGGTTCTAAGGAAAATAATGGAATTTCAAATTCAGAGGATACATATTACAGAATCCAGAACACAGAATGACAGAATCCAGGATCAAAGAATAGTTTCAGCTCTGACAGCTGTAGTGGGTAGATTAGTAGGAACTATAATGAAGAATAAAATTAATGGATTAATGTATAAATAAGATCTTTGGAGGAAGAGTCAAAACAGCTTTTTTGAAAGACAGATGTTCCTTATATATTTTGGAAGTCTTCTGAAGCCATCAACAGAACTCTAGATACAGTTTACTTAGATTTTCAATCAGCCTTTAGCACAGCCTTCAGCAAAGGCCCTTTTGATAAGGATGGGAAAGCTATGTATTAGTGGCGTAAGCCTTATTTCGTAAGTGTATGTGAAAGAGTTACAATGTTTGTGGTCATGCTGCAGCTGAAGATGTAGCTGTGTGCAAAAATAGCTGTCCGAAGCACTGGAAGCATCTGTTTCCTTCTGTTACAACATTACACCAATATATAGGTGGACAGCAAGTGCTGTTTCCTGACTATCTAATTTCACAATTGATATATGCATGGTTAGCACGGTCTTTAGAACCAGTGGTTGTGCCTGGTTTGGCAGTCTCAGGTGTTGGCATCAGCTTCCACTGGAACATTGTGTTGACAGCAAGCCAGATGTGCTCACACTCTGCGTAGGTGCAAATACACCTCTCATGTATGTACCAGCCACATCCAGGACACACTCCTTTCCCCTTCATCCCCTCTGTGATGGCCTGAGAGAGGCTACTAGGGCAGGTAAAGAAATCTGCTCATGGATGAATTCTGGGAGTCTATGGAGGAGCTAGCCCACTGCCAGGTGCAAAACTGGGAGGAGAAGAAATCCCTCAGATTCAGGGCCTGATTCCCAGAGACCACCATAAGGAGCCTTATGAGACTGAGCAGAAGCCCTAACTCGTACCCTGCATTTAGACCTGCCTGCACAGCCTGTTTATGCTGCAGTTTGCAGAGGAAAAGCCAGGGCAATGACCATGCATTGGAAGCCAGGGAAGACATTTATTTGTTAACTATTCACTGTCTGAAGTTGTAGTCATATGGCATGCAAGCATGCCTGCTGAATTAGGGACCTGTGAGTAAAGGACAGTCCTGCGGGACAGGAATGAAGGCAGACAGTATGGACTGTCAGCTGTGCTTTATCGCTGCGCTCAAAGGCCAATGGTCACTCCCTGGAGCAGGTCCCAGAGGCAATACACACATACCTGTACTTAAAAAGCCAAACCACTGCATCTACCTTGGGCTTGAGTGCTCACTTACAGGTGACTTGTGGCCAAATATTTCAGTGATTTTAGGGCTATTGCAAGCTCTGCTCGAGTTTCAGAGGCCCGGTGATGTCTCCTGTGATCATTCACAGCACTCTTTATCCCTTTTCTCTCTCCAAGGCCACCCAGTGCAGCAGTCTGTAGCATTTGGTAGTTTTTACTGCACACAGGGTAATAGATACATTTGTGAACAGAGAGATGCGGGGCTTAAAGAAACTAGAAGTCCAGAGACAGGAACGGAGATGTCTCCCGTGTAGGAAACAGCTCTCTCGGGCCCGCACACACCCCTCTGCCCAGCAGACCCGCCCAGTGCCTGGGCTCATCCGCGGAACACACACGCCTGCTTCGCCAGGGCAACAGCTTTTGTTTCTGCTCTTCATGTTTATTTTAGCTGTTTTGTTTGCTTTTCGTAAAGGTTTAACTTTTACAAACTCTCATACACACCACTGCATCCGACCGACACGCTCCCGCCGCCCGGCGGCCTCTGCAAGACCAACGGCCTTCCCGCAGGGCGGGGCCTGGCCTTCCGTTACCGCTCCTGCGGGAGCGCGCGACTT